>NW_012099121.1:628434-649792 GCF_000951045.1 Mandrillus leucophaeus
CAGTGCAGTGGTGCAATCTCAGCTCACTGCAACCTCCGCCTCCTGGGTTCAAGCGATTCTCCTGCCTCAGCCTCCCGAGTAGCTGGGATTACAGGTGCCTGCCATCATGGCTGGCTAATTTTTGTATTTCTAGTAGAGACGGAGTTTCACCATATTGGTCAGGCTGGTCTCGAACTCCTGACCTTGCGATCTGCCCACCTCAGCCTCCCAAAGTGCTGGGATTACAGGCATGAGCCACCGTGCCTGGCCCCTATTTTCAGATATTTTGCTGATGGAAAGACAATGGCATTCTTATCCTTTACAATAAGAATATAAAAATTAAATCTGAAGAAAACCTAATAAGAAACACTATGAAATCAGAGACCTATCACTCTTTCATACGTATATATTTGGTTCTTGTAACAATTGGAGAAAGCTGTTTATAGAATAATGTTTACAAAGCAAGCCAATTAACAGACATCTGGAAGATTACCATGTAGAAAAATCATATAGTGAATCCTTTTAAATCTTTCTTGCCTCTACATATATGTCAATGTTCCCAAATCATGTATCTCCAGTGCAGACCTCTCATCTCTGACTTTCAGCTGCCTTCTTGTCATCTCCACTAGGATGTCATCTCATAAACTTAAAATATTCAGAAGTGAAATCTTGCCAGTACTTTCTTCACTTTCTGCCTCCCAGCCAAAGCAATGATCCTTCTCAGTGTTCTCTGCCTCAGTAAATTGCACCACCATCCACCCAAGTGTCGAAGCCAGAAACTTGGAAGTCATTCTTCATCCTTCTCTCTGCCTCAAACCCCACATCTAATCTACATTCAAGGCCGAAGTTTTTACCTTTGAAATACATAGCAAAACTTTTCACTCTTTTCATCTGCACTTGCACCACTCTAATCCAAGCCACCTTCATCTCCTGCCTAGACACCATAGCAGCTTTCTAGCTGTCACTCGTTTTCTCATTCTTGCCCCTCCAACCCATTATCCATTCAGATTAACTTTTAAAATGGAGACTGTGTATTCTCATTTCTCTGCCCTACCATGGTTTTCTGTTGCACTGAGGGTAGGGGGAAAAAGGCCAAACTCTTATCTGGACAACAAAAGCCTGTGTAGTTGTGCCCATGCCTGCATCTCCAACCTTGTCTTGCATATCTCCAAAGGATACTGAATTCCAGACATGCTTTCCTTCTTTTGGTTTCTCCTTTACACAGTACATCCATTCTGTTCCTCCTTCCTACAATACTCTGGTCCCCTTAATCTGAGTCAGAGTGGCTTTCCCTGACCCCACTAATCTAAATTAGGTCTTCCTTGGTATTCTTGTTCATTATGTTGGCTTTTTTCCTTCATGCCACTTATAAGTTGTAATCATGTACTTGTTTTGTGATTAATGTCTTTACAGACCACATGTTCTTTAAGAGAAGGAACTAGAGTTGCCAGATGAAGCAAATAAAAGTGTAGAATGCACAGGAAATGTTGAATTTCAGACACTACACAAAATAATTGATTCTCATTATGCCAATTTAGCAAGCAGCCTTCTGAGTAATAATTTTTTTCTTGCTGAAATGGTTTATGCTGTTCAAGGAAGTCCTCCTGAAATTAGACACAAGAGTTCCAGTTGCTGGAGATGCATTTTATAAATCAGGTCCCTGGGCTTGGCTCATGTGGATGAATCCCTTAGAATAGATTGAACTCTGAGTAAACAATATGCCTGACTTTCTGAACTTTTGGAACTGAGTGCCAGTTCTGATTGTGGTGACACTGTTGAGACCCCTGTTGAGCAACCCACTTTTCTTCTTTTATTGCAGTATGAGCTTTGCCACACCAGCAACTTCTCGCCCAACACTGGAGGCTTTACTTCCTGCGAGGTTCAGGCAATGTCAAGCTGGCCTCTGGGAGGAAGACAGGCAAGGCTACCTGCATAAATACTGTCCAAAAAGCCCTTGCACTGCTGGGAGCCAGAGAACTGCTTCGTCATTCCCCAAAAGTGCTGGTTTGAAACTTGTGTTTGAGGAGCACTGGATTTCCAATTGCCTTGCAGACACCAGCGACACTCCCTGAAAAATCCATCAGCCTTCATACCCAGCTCTTTTCACCTCTTAGTAACAATAATGCTCACCCTTGGGCACTTGACCATTTCTGCAGCATTTCACAGCATCTCATCCAATGCTTACCTCCATCTTCAGTAGTGAGCAGGATGTATGGTACAACCTTCAATTCAGTGATGGAAAAACTGAAAAACTCAGAGAGGTAGGAGACTCATCCAACACTCCCAATAAGTCACTAGCAAATCCAGCAGTAGAAGAACCCTAGTTCTACATGGCTAGTCTCTGCTCTCCCCTGAGTGCTGGATTCTCTGGTCCATTCATAACTCTGTTCTGCCTTGCATACAAATCATCTAACCCCTGAAGAAAACTATTTCCTCCCACAGGCATCTTTCCATCTCTGAGTCCTGTTGTGTCAGCTGACGCTAGCAAACTCTAATTCCCTGTTTGAATGAGGCATTTTTATTTTTGAAGATGGCCTATTTGGAAAATCCCTAAAACATTGTTTCCCAATCTGTGGTCCCCTGAGGGTTTGTTGTTATATTCTCAAGTGTCTACAAGAAGTTTATATGTACGTTCAAATTCCTAAACTTTTAAAAAACAAACAGAAAAGCAAAAAAGCTGAATGACCAGCTCGTATTTCAGGACTGCCAGAGGATGTCAGCATTTCTGCACTCATACTTATGAGCATTCTGCAAACTACACAGCACTCAGGCCCAATCCAGTCCACCACCTGTTTTGTAAATAACACTTTTTGAGACTCAGCCATGCCTAAATGTTTACTGTTGTTGATGGCTGCTTTCATGCTAGAACTGCAGGGTGGAGTAGTTGCGACAGAGACAGGATGGCCCTCAAAACCTAAAATATTTACTATCTGGCCCTTTGCATAAAATATTTACATAGTACTTAAAATCATACTGGAACCAAGTACCAGAACTTTAATTATTTCAGCCTATGAGAAACAACACATAATGGGTATGCTCAAGAGAAAGCCAAATAAATGAAGCACGATGGGTAGATGTACAGCAGGAATGAAGCCTGCTAGTAGTTTGATTGGAGAGAAGTGGTAGACAACAGACAAGCCATCACCTGGCCCACAGAACAGGTGAGTCCAGCTTCAAAGAATCAGGCTTCTATAGTCAGTAGCTGGTTCTCTCAATGAGTAGTGATTTAGTTTCAGCAACATATCTTCTGTCTGCTAAACTTTATTTTAATTGTATTGGTTTTGTAATGTTCAATTTTTATTTTGTAAATGTAGATGCATAAGAGCCATAAATCTACATGCAGTTTTAGGTTTGACACATGTAAATAACTATATTTAAAAAAATAATTTTTGACACTGGGAATCCATGAAATACTGAGTAGAAAGAATAGTACCCACACAGGCCGACATATGTGTATACACACCACTTGCAAGGTTTTTAAATTTCCTGTATAAGCATTGTCATTTTTAGAGAATCCCCTATTAGAAACAGTGCTGAAGTTGCCCTCCATCCACACAGAAAATGTCCCTAGAGGGTCCTGGACTGCTCTTCTGTGCCCCCTCGTCCTGCTCATTCACATCAGCCCTCACACTTTTTGCTCAGGTCTGGCATTCTTTCTTAGCTACACTCTCTGAAAGCTTTAGAGTCAACCACACATTCTACATAGGCAACCTTACTTCGTGGCAGCTTATCCAGAAAGAGCACATGTGATGCGGCACAAAACTGAACGGCAGTATGATGAGATTTGCAATAATTTGGATAACTTCTGTCACTGAAACTTTTTTAAAAGAAGTAATGACTACCCAATTACAAGAAATGCAATTTTCCCTTTAAATAGACAAAATCTATCGTAAGAAAAATAAGCTTAACTTACCTCTTGACACAGTTGTGGAGATTAATAAGAGATCCAGTCAGTTACTCATTTGATTTAAAAAAGCATGAGTTGATTATATTGTTTCCCTGAAAGCAAACTAGTGCTTTAAGCCCGGTGGTTTCCAAGGTAGTGTAAGCCAAACAGGTGTAACCTGATCATTTGTTTTGGCACATAACTTAGATAAGAATTCCTGGGTCTCTGCTGTTTTCAATATGTATTGAAAGAGAACTGAAACTGGAAAAAATCCAAAGTCACTCATATACACACAGTTCATTGAATATTCCTTTTTATAAAACCTTGCTATCATCTACACAAAGAAGCTGGAACAATAAGGGTGTGTTTCATCTCTTTAAATGATTTTCCAACATTTTATCAAAAACTACCTACAAAAATTCAATCAACAAAATAACAATTTAAGTTAACTTATCTTTGATGAGCTTAATTTAACTTCACTTCATATGTCCTATTCTTGGAAATCCAGAAAGTAAAAGGGCATAGTTTTCATTTTCATATTTTTAATAAATGTATGCTATTATTTAAAAAAAATCTAATAGCACAGCAGTAGAGAGAAAAGTAAAAATCACTTTCCCAACCCCAGAAATCACTGATAACAGACATTTTCTATGTATACAAAAAAACAGATGAGAGAGAGAGTGATTTCAAGTACTTTATCCTTTTATGGAACCATTTCTAGGCGTGAAATTATCTAAAATTAAAGATACGTAGAAATGAAAACAAAATGATTTCCTGCTGGAATGAGAATAGCTTAGAAAGAGAATTTTACAGTTGGAAATGTTTTAGATAGCATGAAATTTAACACCTTCATTCCTTCATTTTAGAGATGAGAAAACATAACCACAGAGAGTGACCTGCTTTAGGACTGAGAGCCAGCATGAAAAGTATAGAAAGAAGCTAGATGAAACCCACGTCTTAGGGCTCTTTTCTTCACATTGTGGTATCCACATCCACAAACCATGTGAGTTTCAGCGCAGGTTCTCTCTGGTTGCTTTTCATATTCACAGCCCTTGGAATTATTCCATATATCCATATACGCAATCCAAAATCCAAAGGAGAATGTAGTTTATTTTCTTTTATTCTATTTATTTATTTATTTATTTATTTATTTATTTATTTATGTTTTGAGACAGAGTCTCGCTCTGTCGCCAGTCTGGAGTGCAGAGGTGCGATCTCGGCTCACTGAAACCTCCCCTTCCCAGGTTCAAGTGATTCTCTTGCCTCAGCCTCCCGAGTAGCAGGGGCTACAGGCACATGCCACCACGCCCAGCTAATTTTTGTATTTTTAGTAGAGACAGGGTTTCACCATGTTGACCAGGATGGTCTCCATCTCTTGACCTCGTGATCTGCCTGCCTCAGCCTCCCAAAGTGCTGGGATTACAGGTGTGAGCCACTGTGCCTGGCCTGCAGTTTATTTTTTTAATCATCAATTTATATTATTAGTTATGTTACTAGGCAATTGCTAGATAAATTTTCTCCATATCCAGTAAAGCAGATATTGCTTTGTTTTCTGAGTTTTTGTTTTGTTTTTGTTTGTTTTGTTTTGTTTTACAGAGATCCCAGGATCCCAGAATATTGATCCAGTTCCCAGTTCCCAAAGGGTTACCATCGTGATAAGATCCCAAAGTCTTGTCTCTGGAATTGTTCGTCCCTTTCAGTTTCCACTCCTTTGTTCATTATTGGCACTCACCAAACTTTATCCGTGAACTTAAAGCATCACCTGTTTGTGCTAAGACACCTTCTGCTAGGAGCAGCGGGGCTAAGGACGTTTGTTGTTGCCACAACCTTGAAGGTTACTGTACTGAAGCCCCAGGTGCTGATGATTCAGAGGATCCCAGCCTTCTAAAAATGTCAGCACTAACCCAAACAAAGGTAGCATGCAAGAATCCAGTATGACAGAGGTGTAATTTTCCAGACAAAGATCCCTCCAGTATCTCGCAGTATCGCACACAGAAGCTGGAAGAAGGAGAAATTACCAGGGGCTGGGGGCGATCAGAAGAGGTTCTATGGAGAGCAGGATACAAGTTGGATCTTTATGGAAAGAGAGGCATTAACATGGGCGTGTTATGGACACAGTGCCTCTGCTACACTTTTGACAAAGGGATGTAATTCTTCCACCTCCATCTTTGGTTTGGGAGAAACAAATATAATAATGACCACAGAAACAGTGGAGTATTGTAACAGAAAATAACACCATACTGAAGTCAAAAGGCTAAGGGTAAAGTGAAATAAGAACAGCAGAACTGGAGAAGTACGATGAATATTATGAGCCTCATTCTTCTCTGCCCCTTTTGGATTTCAATTTTAATAGCTGCCTCTTCAGTGTGAATAAGTGACCCTGCAAGATAATCAGAAAGTGCACAGCCCAGTGCAGACAAAGGCAGTGTAAGCCAGAGCCATTGAATGACTGGTGTGTCCCCCTCAATGAACTACACAAAGGTGGGGGCTGCAGGAAGACACATCTGAGTGATCACTCTATTGAGAAAGACCACAGAGTTGTGTTGAATGCAGCTGCCATATGATAAGAACATGGTCAAGGTTCTAAGCATTAGCACCAGAGCTGGCTGCAGTGATGAAAGTACAAGCACTACTATGCATTGGGAACCATCACACATGTAGAACTGTGCTTTAAACTTGACCTTTATTTCTCAGCAGTATCCCTCCCAAGAGAAGCCGGGGGTTCTGGTCTTTTTTGCACTGGTTAGAGGCAGTTGGAGCACTGTGTTTTGTTTTGGCCTGAATAGGGCCTTTGACAAACTCAAGTAGGTCTAGACAGTGACCAGAGGCATGAGGACATCTCTACCTATGTCATAGAAAGAAGGATTGTAGCAATTTGAGATGTTTATCCCGGAGAGGCAAGGTACAGGGGAGTTACTTAATAGAATTTGGTGTCATTTCTAATTCCAGGTTTGTTTGTTTGTTTCCCCCACAATATATATCCATCTATCCATCCCATAGACTCTGAGTTCAAACAAACTGGGCTTGGAATCCTGGACTTATTTCTTACTTTGTAGCCTTGCTCAAGATGCTTGACTACTCTGAACTTCCATTTCCTTGTCTCAAAATGGGAAAAGGATTCCTTGCTTCACAGTGTTTTTATAATGGTTAAACAAAACAATAGCTGCTCAATAGATGGCAGCTATGATTATCTTTGAAAGCAACACTGACCTTGGGTTGTATAATTTCCTGGCCAAAAAAAAATGGCATAAGAAATGAGAGAAGTATGCATAGATTTGGGGAAAAAAACCACAACTACCTTTTGTACTGGGCAGCAAAACACTTGTGGGGAGGGCTGCCTCCAAATGTCAGAACAATTACTTCTTGGTACAATTTGGAAACATAAGATACCTACATGAAGAAGGAAGTGACTGGCAATTCTCAGTTGTACCAGTAGTAACAGATGATTTGTAGCATCTAGAGCAACTCCAGGAATGCAATAAACATTACTTAGTAATGATTGACATTTGTGACATCAACTCTGTCAAATGACAAGTGTTTTTGAGGTTTCCTGTTCAGGGAAGAATGGGGTGAAGGGCTCTGTGCCTTCAGCTGCTGCCTTTTCTGGTGCCATAGGTGGTTCATCCGTCTTCTGACTGATGTAGGAAAGAATGGAGGGAAAACACTCTGTGGGTACAGAATATCTGAGGGGCATAGAAATGGTCACATTTTAGCACCATTTCTATATCTGAAGTGAGTTTTCAGCCTTTTTCCAATGAAAATGTGAGTCCTGATTTCTTGATTTTAATCACAGTTCATTGCTGCCTGGCAACCTAGTGGTGCCAGACATGGTGAAGGACCTTGCCCCACACCAGAGCTGACCATCAGCAGAGCCGCCACTCTGGTCCCAGCCAGATACCATGTCTCCTCCCCGGTAATAGAATTTCAATATTTCAACATTTTCAATATTTGCGCTTAAAGCATTAAATATGTTCTAAGCAATTTCCATGTCCAAGAAATGTTTTGAGATCTTATTTTTCCTAAGAAAGAAGAACTCACATATTCCTAACATCAATTTAGCTACCACTGCCTCAGACCTTTCAGGGTTTGACAGGGTTCTAAGTTGATGAATGCATGTGCCTCTAGCCCTAATTAGTTTTCTGGTTGTTGAGTCAACAAATGAAAAGCCGTATTTCACTCATCAGCATTTTGTGGATCTTAAGAAAACAAGTGTGCAGTATCAGAAAACATTTAGAGCCAACTTATGTATTTGCTGTATATACAGCACAATAGTTATTATAGTCGTGTGATAGATAAATCTAGTATTTTATCTTGCTCCTTCCTTATTTGAATTTGCTTTAAAAAAAAACTGTGTGCACATGGATGTTAATGCAGGTGTCGGGAAACAAACAACAAACTGATCTCCACCAACTTTTACCAAATAAACAATTCTTAATCACTTTCACACATACCTCCAAGAAGAATCCTATTTTAAGAGTTAAATTTTATATAAAGACATAAACACAGCCAATAGAATCCTATTCTAGAAAATTTATATAAATCCTTATACTTTAAACATAACCTGTAGATTAATATATGAAACATAAATATGTACATAAGTAATGACCTCCCGTCTACAGTGACTGGAATTGCCTCATTGCAACTATACCTTCATTATGTCCTCAGGAATTGTTGCCCTAATTATCTGGCAATAATGTGAAGATATTGGGTAACAGCGTCTGACAGGTAATAGGTATTTGATGAATGTTAGTTCCATTTAAGGTTAAAGAGGCAAAGTATTAAATAATATTACAAGTGTATTGGACTGAACACTTGGAGGGAAATAGAGAAAGGATTTGGGGAATAACTATTGCTCTTTTGTTCCTCCCCTTGGGAAGTCCTATTGATATAAGACTATTAGGGGAAGGGGGTTGATGTGGTACTGAATCTCTCCAAGACCTTATGTATGAATTTATATAAAGGGAAAAGACCTAGCCCTCTTTTCTTGGTCCATGATTATTTCAGAGCCCACATTCTAAATTAGTTAACCCTTTGCAGGGGGTGGTCTTTAATAATATTTAAATACAAGGTAGATTTACCCTGAAGCTAATGAAGTTTAAGCTTCATGGCCCCGTAAGGCCCTGGGAAGGGCCCGGGCAGTATGTTCTCATAGTAACATGTTTCTGTAAAATCTGCAAATACATTTTAACCATAATCAGTCAAAACAGCTGTCTGTTTCTACTGTAATTTTTCCTTCATTGCACTTCCCCTCCTGTCAGATAGAGTTGGAGCGGCCACAGGACCTAGCTAAGGGTTTGGGTAAGCTAATTTGGGCTGTTTTGATTTAGTGAGGTGTACTTGTGTGGTTCACATTCATTTATGTTTACAGTTAATTTATGGCTATGTGTTATGGTATAGGGGTGGCTTCTAAGAATCATCCTACCTCCCATTGTGCTGACTCACCCAATGTTGTAACCAAAGGAGCAGAGATCAATGTCGTATTGCAGTTTGAATGTGTCCAGTGATACCCAGCATCAAAAGGATGTGAGCTTGGAAGAGAAATATATCAAGGCAGATATTAGTCTGTGGAAAAACCTTACAAATATGGAGAAACTTAATGGAAGTTTTCCCCAAATTGATCATTTCCAGTGTAAATACTATTAGTAAAAAGTAATCAGAAAAAAGAAATTAATACAAAATTAAAAATTGTTAATAATTAAAAGCACATTTTAAACAACTACAGTAGAGAAATGACTGAATTATCTTTGTTGATTCTCTAGAGAAAATTTAACAAAGTTACTGTCACATGAAAAGGCAATTGAATATACAGACAATAAAAGTTCCTTAAGGAATTTAGTCTAGTAAATGATAGAAACATTTCTAGGCTTCCACAAATGATTACAGTGTCATGAGGCAGGAGCTTCTAGTAGGATGAGCACTGAGTTAGTGTTGCTCCTCACTCCACCTGGACGGGCAGGGTCAGGGCAATGAGGAGACTGGGTTTGAGGACTTAAGGATTTTGTAGAAACAGTTCACTTGACCCTAGAATGCAGGGCCATCTTTCTCTTTGGTTTTCTTATGATGATCCTCCAGAGAAGGGCTTGCCTTGGACAAGGGGAGGAGATAAAGAGTGTTTGAACAACTCTGTCACCAGAATTAAAGAGTTTTTGATCAATCAAAAGTAAGTAAAAGTGTTCTGGTCCTTGAAAGCAGGTATTGGCTGGAGTCAGAGACAGAATCAAAGGGAATGGAGGGGTCTCCTCCTACTGGCTATGACAGATTTGTGGCCAATCAATCCTCTAGCTGAGAACAACTAGAATGGCTAATATAACACAAAAACAAAACAAAGTTAAATTGTCTGAAGGCATCAGAGAGCCACCAGTGTAACCAGGAATTGTGGAACCAAGATCACTGAGAGAAAGAAAATTCACTGAAGCCAACCCAACATTCCCCTTCTCTATTTCCCTTAGGTTTTCACTGATATAGAAGCAGCACAGGCCAAGAAGAGGAGAACCAAGAGGAAAGTGAATACTGTCAGGTTGAGAACTGAAGCTGAGCTATTGGCATCTCTTGGTGCTAGTGAGTTAAAATTAGTCTTCAGGATTTGCCAACGTAAAGAATTCCTGGTATACACCCCAGAATTTCAGTAGGCAAATAAGAAACGAAAGGGCTGAAATCCAACTCTAAATCACACGGAGTCCTTACCAGATGAAGATGATATGTTCCTACTCTGTGTCTCACAAGCTAAAAACAAAACAAAACAAAAAAATACTTCTCAAGAGGAAAACAGCATTATCTAGAAAGAACTTCCATAGTGTAAAATGCATAATTTCAGCCATTTAATAAAAAACATGGAAATAGACTCATCCCTCACTCGCCACTGATGACCTGCCTCACCGCACCCACGCCCCACTGCCATCCCACAGAAATGCTTCAATTACCCACAGTCTTTTGCCAGATGAGACCGATGTCTAGCGTACTAGCCCCTTATCTCACTTGGGATTTTGCCAAAGATGTAAAATTTGGTGCAGATTCCCAAGCCTTATTTCTTCAAGGTGTAGACTTTTTAGCAGATGCTATAGCTGTTACAGTAGGGCCAAAAACAATGATTGATCAACTGGGGAAGTTCTAAAGTAACAAAAGATGGTGTGACTGTTGCAAAGTCAATTGATGTAAAGGATAAACATAAAAATATTGGAGTTAAACTTGTTCAAGATGTTGCTAATAACACAAATGAGGAAGCTGGGGAGGCCACCACCAGAGCTATTGTACTGGCATGCTCTTTTGCCAAGGAAGGCTTTGAAAAGATTAGCGAAAGTGCTAATCCTGTGGAAATCAGAAGTGTGATGTTAGCTGTTGATGCTGTAATTGCTGAACTTAAGAAGGTGTCTGAACTGTGACAACCCCTGAAGAAATTGCTCAGGTTGCTACGATTTCTGCAAATGGAGACAAAGAAATTGGCAACATCATTTCTGATGCAAATAAAAGGTTGGAAGAAAGGGTGTCATCACAGTAAAGGATGCAAAAACACTGAATGATGAGTTAGAAATTATTAAAGGCATAAAGTTTGATTGAGGCTATATTTCTCCATACTTCATTAATACATCAAAAGATTAGAAATGTGAATTCCAGGATACCTATGTTGTATTTAATGAAATGAAAATTTCTAGTGTCCAGACCACTGTACGTGCTCTTGAAATTGCCAATCCTCACTGTAAGTCCTTGGTCATAATTGCTAAAGATATTGATAGAGAAGCTCAAGTACACTCATTTTTAATAGGCTAAAAGTTGGTCTTCAGATCATAGCAGTCAAAGCTCCAGATTTTGGTGACAACAGAAAGAACCAACATGAAGATATAGCTATTGCTACCAGTGGTCTAGTGGTTAGTGAAGAGGGGTTAGCCCTCCATCTTGAAGCTATTTAGCCTCGTAACTTAGAAAAAAAATGGAGAGGTCATTTTGACCAAATATGATGCTATGCTTTTAAAAGGAAAAGGTTTTTTCTTTTAAGGCTCAAATTAAAAAATGTATTCAAGTAATCATTGAGCAGTTAGATGTTACAACTAGTGAATATGAAAAGGAAAAACTGAATGTATGTCTGGCAAAACTTTCAGATGGAGTAGCAATGCTGAAGGCTGGTGGGACAGGTGATGTCAAAGTAAATGAATGAAAGAGTTATGGATGCCCTTGATGCTGTAAGAGCTGCTGTTGAAGAAGGCATTGTTCTGGGAGGGGGTTGTGCCCTGCTCGAAGGCATTCGAGCCTTGGATTCATTAACTCCAGCTAATGAAGATTTAAAAATTGATATAGAAGTTATTAAAAGAACACTCAAAAATCCTGAAGTTACTGTTGCTAAGCATGCAGGTGTTGAAGGATTTTTGATAGTTGAGAAAATTATGCAGTTGGTGATGATGCTATGTTATGAATATAGTGGAAAAAGGAAAAATTGACCCAACAAAGATTGTGAGAACTGCTTTACTGGGTGCTAATGGGGTGGACTCTCTGTTAACTACATCATAAGTTGTAGTTATAGAAATTTCTAAAGAAGAGAAGAACCCTGGAATGGGTGCAGTGGGTGGAACGGGAGGTGAGATGTTCTTATTCCTAGAATAGTGCTTTATTAATGAACTGCAACAGGAAGTTCAAGGCAGTGTTCCTCACCAATAACTTCAGAGAAGTCAGTTGGAGAAAATGACTGAAGGCTGATGTTTAAGAAAATCACTATAACCATCAGTTACTGGTTTCAGTTGACAATATATAATGGATTACTGCTGCCATTGTCCATGCCTACAGATAATTTATTTTGTATTTTTGAATAAAAGGACATTTGTGCATTCCTGATATTGGGTGCAACCACCATGTACCAATGTACTTCTTTCAACTTAAATCACAGAGGTATTTTTACTATTCTATAAGTCAGAATTTTAGTGCTTACTTATCACCAGATGAAAAGTTAAGCAGCCTTTCTGTAGAGAGTAAGAATTGTATACAAAGTAGGAAAATATCCAATTATGTGACAACTTTGTGTAATAAAAATTTGTTTAAACTAAAAAAATAAAAGAAACAGACTGACAAGCATCCAGATACTGATGTTAGTTGATACAGACTTTAAAATAGCTATTAATGTATTCAAGAAAACACATGACAAGATAGAAAATTTCATCAGAGGATGAAAATACATTTAAAAAATCAATTAGAGATTCTAATTAATGTCCCATAACTAAAATTAAGACTACAAAAGATAGCTTTAACAGCAGATTAACTGAAAAAAGATTCATTAATCTGGAAAACAAATCAGTAGAAAATGTCTACTGAAGCACTGAGAGAAAATAAGATGAAGATGTATTTAACAAAAAAGAAAAAGACATTTGGGTCATAATGAAAAGTTTAAAATATAAATACTTAGAGTCCCAAAATGAGAGAAAAGAGAAAATAGGGAGAAATAATATTTGATTATTGGCCAAGAATTTTCTAAATCATGCGAAAGTTATCACGACATAAATTCAAGAATCTTTATGAATCCCAAGGAGGATTAATACAAAGGAAAACATACTGAGGTATATCATAATAAGACTACTAAAAACCAGAGACGGAGAAGACCTTAAAGGCAACCAGATAAAAAGATGCATGACTTTTAAAGAAACAAAATAAGACTAACTGCTGATTAAATTAATAAAAACAAAGGACTCCAGAAAACAATGTAATGACATATGTGACGTGCTGAAAGAAAAGAAGTGCAACCTAAAATTCTTTACCCAAATTAAACTAATCGTATAGGGAACACATCTCCATCTCCTTTTCCTGACAAAAAAGACAAAGATATTATGAATCATCTGTAACAAATACTAGAAGTGTCCCTCTGGCTGGGCTGAATTCCCTTTCTTGCATGTTTCTGATTGGCATGGACAGTCAGGGAGAGATGTGGGAGGTTTGGAAGACAAGCCACAGCCTTGGCAGCTGACACGTGTTGTTGCTGTCATGCTAATTCACCTTGTTGGTGTGAAGCAGCACTGGGCCTGCAATTGCTCTACGTTCTCCTGGATCCTCCTTCATCTTCCCTGACTCCTGGGTCAGGTACGTGTTTAGCTTTGTAATGAAGGGCACAAGCTTCGGCAGGATACCCTTGTCACCAAGGTCAGAGGCAACAAGACAAAGGTTTCAGTTCTTTGTGGATTTCCAGCTTGTGCTTTTGAGTTCCAGCCTTCCAGAGTCTTCCCTGCCTGACTGCCTGCCTCGTGGACTTTCCACTCCAGTATCACACGTGGAGACAACAGCCTCACAGAGACTGTTCAACCAGCTCCCGCAATTGCACAATCCAATTCTCTGAAAGCTCAGAAACAGACCCACACATATACAGTCCCTTCGGTGGTGAGCAGGTATATGTAAACCTACCCCCAAAGGCCAAGGGAGCTGAAAGGCTGAAGGAAGAGGCTGAAAAAACCAGTTTCTCAGAGAGAAAATATTGATTTTTTTTTCCTTCTGTTTTGAGATGTATTGATCAGAGAAGAAAAAAGAAAATATTTAATAGGGACTTACAACCAGAAACCATGTTTCTGGTGGCTGTAAGACAATAAATCCCTGCATCCACCCTCTAGAAAGTATCCTTTCTATGGAAGCTTTTATGGTAAGACGTACAGCTGGTCATACCTCAGACTTTCTTGCTGAAACTTGTGATTACTGGAGAGGTCAGAGAAGCAGCTTTATGAGGGGTTGTCTGTGCTATAAGCATTGTTTAAAGACCTTGCTGCAGAACACCTTGGTATGCAAGAGTCAAACATCAGTCATCATGGTAATTTTGCATCAAGATGCATCACTCTTGTCATGCAACAGGCTCGTTTCCTATATAGTTCATAATTTTTTATGTGATGTTGCAGTGTAATTGGGGAGAAAATGGTCTTTTCAATAAACAATGCTGGGCCAATTGGAAATCCATATGGAAAAAAATTCATCTTGATTGCTAACTCACACGATACACAAAATACAGCTCTAGAAGGACTGTAAATATAATCAAGAAAGATAAAATAATAAAGTTTCTGGATTCTAGAAGATAACAAAGAAGAATATCTTCATTACCAGGGTTTAGGAAAAGAGTTCTTAGATGTGATATGAAAAGCACTAATCATAAGGCCTAATAAATTGAATTTCAGTGTTTCAAAAGGAATTGATAACTTGAATTTCATTAGAATTAAGAACTTGTTAATCAGAAGACACCATCAGAGAGTAAAAAGGCAATCAGAAGATGGGAGAAGATATTTGCAATACATGTGTCTGACAAGAAAACTGGATCCAGCACCTATACAGAACTCATACAAATTAATAAGAAAATACAACAAGTGTGGGAGGGGGGTGAGGGATAAAAGACTACACATTGGGTACCATGTACACTGCTTGGGTGATGGGTGCACCAAAATCTCAGAAATCACCACTGCAGAACTTAGCCATGTAATGTTCCCCCAAAACATATTGAAGTAAAAAAGGAAAATATAAACAAAACATTCATACAAATCAACAAGAAAAATTTAGAAACTCAATCGAAGACAGCCAAAAAATAGGTACTTTGTAAAAAAGGATACCCAATGGAAAATAAGCATGTAAATGGATACTAATCACCAAACTATTGAACCTTAACCTAAACATCGCACTTTGTATAAGAATTGACTCAAAATGAATCGTCTATCTGGATGTAAAACCTGTTATTTTACTATAAAACTTTCAGAAGAAAACACAGAAACAAATCTTCACAAACTGGGGATACGTAGAGTTCCTAGAGATGATTCCAAAAGCAGGAGCCAAAGAGAAAATAAGGAATAAACTTCTTGTAAGTCTATCTTTATTTCAAAATAAAATGTTTAAAAATAAGCATATGAAAAGAGAATAATTATAATCATCAAGGAAATACAAATTACACCACAATGTGCTACCACTACACAGCCACTAGAATGGCTAATACCAAAAAGACTGGCACTATTAAGTATTGGTGAGAAGATGTAGAAACAAACTTGCATTCGCTTCTGCTGGGAGTATAAATTGGTGCAATCACTTTGGAAAACTATTGAATCTATTAAAATTGAACATATGGTTACCAATGACTTAGAAATTCCGATCCCAAATATATACATATGTGTATCAAAATACAATAATGTTCACAACAGCACTATTCATAATAGCCTCAAACTGGAAATACCCAAATGCCCATCAACATTAGAATGGGTAGATACATTGGGAAATATTCATATTGTCAACCTCCTCACAAAGACCACCAGAAAAACCTGTTGACCAAGCAAAGCTTACAGAGTCTTAGTGTCTCTAAAAAGAGAAATCAGAGAGGAATATATACAGACTTTGGGGTTCTAGATTCACAAGGTTAAGGCAAGTGTTTCCAGGTGGGGAATTGATAGGAATGTGTGAAGTTCATGACACAGTATTTTAGGACTGGTGGACATAGTAAGGCGACAGTCTGGAGATGAGTTTTATGAAGAGCAAACTATTGTCCTGATTAAGTGAGCTGTTTACCTAAGTAAGCAAACTGATTGTACAAATTGGTTTGCAGAATTTCCCGATACAAATAGTATAGTACTTTATTGTTCTGCAATCACATTTTCCCTGGTAAGACTTTCTTGAGGCATAAAAGCAGTAATATTGACACAGGTGATTTCAGCTCTCAGTCCCATAGTTAAGTTTAGGCTGATGCAAGTACCCTTGATTCTCAATACTGTGGAATACTAGACATCAACGGAAATGAATAATGAACTAATAATGCATCAATATGAATAATTGTAAAACCTAAAATTAAAAAAGAACTAGTATGTGGTGATAGAAGTAAAAAAGTCAGTTCCCAGGGGAGGGAATTGATAGTGAGTGGGAGGAGACATGAGAGATTCCAGGATGCTGGTGATATTCCAGTTCCTATTTTGGATGTTGGTTACCTGAGTATGTTCACTTGTGAAAATCCGTCAAGCAGTAGACTTGGAATTTGTATGCTTTTCCATTCATAAGTTTTACTTCAATTAAACAAAAAGTTTATTTAAAAACTGGAGTTGGTCAAGGCAAAGACCTAAGTTCTAGCACCAGTTTATACCTTAAGTATGTTATTGAAAATAAGTGCAACAACAGTATTAAAGAACATTTTAACAAAAGATGAGAATCTCTCACAAGTATACAATCCAATTATCCCTTTTGCCTTGATTCACCCAGTTTCCATTATTGCATACCTGCTGCCACTTTGCCTTATTTTATCAGACATTCATGGGCAAATGGCAGAGCCTTCTTTACCTGCCTCCCTATTCAAATTGTATTCATCAAAGCTCTACTTTCTTCAGGAAGAAAATGTGTAATATATGATGTTTATGAGCCATGGCTGAAAGAGACAGGGCATTCCTAGTTGCTTGGAGTGAGTGGTAGAGGTTTAGTGATCTGAAACAGAAATAAGGTGAGCATCTTGTTCAGATTAGAAAAACCCAAAAGTCCTGTTACCATGTGAGACTGTCCTCTCCTGGAGATTTCAGTCTTTTCACTGTGCATTTTTAACAACTTCTATCGTTAATCAAGAAAAGCATTGAGTTATCTTAATTTGGTACATTCACAGCTCTGCTGTGAATAAAACAATGACTGTAATCTAAAAATAACCCTGCCTGTGTGTCATCTATTGTGTAACAACTTCTCAATGATTTGAGGAAAACCTCACAAGTTTTCAAATGAATCAAGGAACAGGAGAAGAAAGGGGATAAAAAGACAGACAAAAATAAAAGAGAAGGAATTCTTCCTACTACTTATTGAACTTAAGACTTTTCAGTTTCGTTTGAGGCATTAGGGGACACTCTTTTAGGACTGTTACAGTGAGGGACTTTATTGTAGCTAATGCATCTAAGTAACTCAGTTATTTGCTTTGTGCCCTAAAAGCATGGAGCTAAAAATAGAGTTTTAATCTCCCCCAAAATCTCTGTATTTCTTGTAAGTCTTGTGAAGTATGTTCTCAGGATAAATGTCACTGTATTCAAATAAAATTGCCCCATTCCTGATCCATAAAGATTTGTTATTAACTCTAATCACATTCAGATCTCAACCATCTGAAATGGTTGTTATGTCTGTTGTGCTGGAGGCTTCACTAGGTCAGAAATTTAAATCTTCAGAGAATTCTCTTGAGTTAAAATATCACACATCTCTCTCCCCAAAGTAGAAACTATGTAATAAAAAGTAATTATGTCTTATTTGGCAAATGGAAAAGGAAAAAAATTGCCTTATCATGTAGGTCAGTGTTTCTGAAAGTGAGGTTGGAGGAGCAGCAGCAGCACCTCAGAACTTTTTAAAAACGGAAATTCCCAGGCCCACACTCCAGACTACAGAATCAGAGGCTCTCAGAATGGGATCTTGTAATCTGTGTTTTAACAAGATCCTCCAGGTGATTCTAATGCATGCTCAAGTTTGAGAACTCCTCATGTAGGATAATGCTGAGGAGATGTGGATGTTTTGGACCAATTGACAAGTCTTCAGAAGCACTAAGAAATCTTGTGAGTTCATCTGTTAAGCTCCGGGACATCTCCCCTAAATAGCTATACATTTCATAATGTACTGCTTTTTATGTCTACATTAAAGTTGTTTTATTTCACAGGCACTGTATGGTGAGCAGCAATTTCTAGTACAACCTAAATGTTTCCATGCTTTTCTAGTATCTGGGTAAATATGAGGCCATTAGAACATTGATACTGGCATTTCACTGACTTATTTGCCTCTCCCTGCAGACTTTAGGACCTTAGCCCTCCCTACCCAAGGGTGTGGCTAGTGCAAAAGATCTGCAACAAAGCCTCACGTGGGCCCCTCTCTATCTCAGAGGCCCCCTGTTTTCCCTTCTTTCTGGGAAGTGGGTTTGGGCAAGGGTAGAAGAGTGAGAAGAAGGGTGAGTTTAGGGGTTTCTTTGTGTTTTTATTTCAGTTATGGGATGAAGTTTATGAAGAAATAAGAGACCTGTGCCTCAGTACCTTGAGACAAGTTGTTTCAGTAGCCCTGGGTGCTGTGGGTAGAAGCTACGGAATGTTTTAGGACATGGGTAGAGGCTGTAGGCCCATCCTGATCAATTCCATTCTCTTCCACTTGGCCCTCTTTGACATTATCTCACTCCTACCCTCATTATAGGCAAGTGGCTGGCCCCTCAGGGTCTACGGACTCAAAGTAATGCATTGGTTAACTTCACTTCGCCATGACACCCCACCTCCTTCCTTAACATCTCCCTAGTCTACTCAACATTCCTTCAATTAATATTTCTGGAACTCTTCAATATATCTGGGAATCCAGCTGTAAGCAAAACTTACACATTTAGGAACGGAGCTTGCTTGGAGCTCCATGGAGCTTTCCTGGGGCATCCATGCCTTCACAGAACTGACATTCTAATGGAGAAGATGGACAATAAAGAAATAAATCATATAATGTCAGGAAATGGTAAACTTTTTTTTTAAGTCCCTCAGGAATCTCTCTTGTGCACTCAGAGACAATAGCTCTCTCGTGCGTACTCAGAGCAAAGATAGGCCCAGCTATCTTTCCACTCTGGCCTCTTCATTTAATTAGCTGCCATTGGAAGAAGGCATTTCTTTTCCACAAACATGTGGCAAAAGCACCACTCACTGGAAAAGAGCTGTTTTGTGGATGCTGCTTTTCAGGAGCATATTCCTCCCCCCGACCCCTTGTGTGAAGTGGGCATCTGTTGATTTCATCTTCCTAGCATCTGTCTCCCAACCCAACTGCTGGAGAACTGCACCTCCGCAATTTTGATAATATGACCTTAACCCTGGCCTGTCCAGCAGTGATAGCTTTCCTCCTGTCCAAAGCAATTTGCCTGAAAAAGGGCACATAACCCAAACAAGGCCGAAAGAGTCATATGATATTTGATGTATGGATGATAGGGAAGGCTCCCTTTCCACTTGGATGTATTGTAACAGGATAGAAACCTGGAGCTGCCAGCAGGGATGTACCCAATATATGAAATCAGTGTATTTAAGAAACAGAAGAGAGGCCAGGTGTAGTGGCTCACACCTGTAATCCCAGACATTGGGTGGCCAAGGCGGGTGGATCACCTGAGGTCAGGAGTTCAAGACCAGCCTGGCCAACATGGCAAAACCCCATGTCTACTAAGCATACCCAAAAAATTAGCAAGATGTGATGGGGTGTGCCTGTAGTTACTATTGCTTGGGAGGCTGAGGCACGAGAATCGCTTGAACCCAGGAGGTGGAGTTTGCAGTGAGCCGAGATCGCACCACTGCACTCTAGCCTGGGTGACAGAGTAAGAAAAAGAAAGAGAAGAGAAGAGAAAGGAAATAGAATGGAGACATGAAACAAGACATTCCTATTGACATGTTCAGATGTCCCATATCTCACTGCTGAAACCTATTTCCTCCGTAGACTTCCCATTACATATGGTAACATAACTCCTTTTGAACTTGAGTTAGTTTCAGTCAAGTTTCTGTCATTTGCAACTGAAATAACAGGTGTGTGCTGAGTCTTCAAGACGCTATATTCAACAAATTCTCTCTTCAGCTTCTTCCTGCTCACCATCCCTTTCGGGGATCAGATCTTGTTTTCAGTTGGCCAAGGAACAGGAAAACTTGCTGTTCTCTATTTCTTCTGTATACATGAGCTGATGTACAACTCTCTTCCCTCCCGCTTAACCAAGAAAGAAACGACCTCCTTTCCTATCAACTCCTACAATAGACACTAGATATTTTGAATGGGTGGGGGCAGAAGTTGCTGGATCCATGTGCCCAATCTCTGCAAGAGCTCAGGATTGTCCTGCTCTAGTCCCCTCCTCATAAAATTATCTCAGTTTCTTAGCCCTTTCTTTTTCTTGCATAGCTCCAGTTCTTCTCCAAAAGTCAGCTCCCAGAAAATATAGTTCCTACACAGCAAGCAGGGCTGAGCTGTGGGGGTGATGCCTCCCCTGATTATCCTTGTGAAGGATAAGTAGGAGTGAGGCAAAGGGCAGGGGCAGGAAAGAGTGTTCCATCAGGAAGTGTGAAGCCGAAGAGTGACATGATTAGATGTGAATTCTAGAAAGGAGGACAATAGCTTGTAGGGGAGCTTGGCTGGTGGCAAAGCCGCTGGGGCATTAATTTTTTTAATCATCTTGACTCCTTTGGCTTTCAAGACACTCCTCTTTTGATCTTCCTCACTCTATTCTGACCATTTCTTCTCAAACCCTTTCGTGGTCTCCTTCTGCTCTACTCATTCCCTAAACATGGATGCATACGAGCCTTCCTAGACTGCCCCCATCTGTTTCTCCATTGTCATTTTCTCTCATGTTCCATTTTATTATCCATTCTTTAGCAATAAGAAACACACCACACCACACTATATGGCTTCACGCTTTGAGGTTTGTGTTCATTCTGTCTCCTCTGACCTGAAACATCCTTTCTAACTTCCTTGCCTTGGTTATCACTTTGACTGTGATTCTGGGCTCAGTCATCAGCCACATACCATCCTCTGTGGTATATCCAGGCCAAACAACATATAATTCTCTGTGCTTCCGTA
>NW_012099121.1:650262-678660 GCF_000951045.1 Mandrillus leucophaeus
GCTTTTTTCAAAAGAAGAACAGTTAGGATAAAAATGTTTTCATCTCATATCACTTTTAAGGTACTTTAAGACTTTAAATAGGCCGGTGTGGTGGCTCACCCCTGTAATCCCAGCACTTTGGGAGGCTGAGGCGAGTGGATCACGAGGTCAGGAGATCAAGACCATCCTGGCTAACACCGTGAAACCCCGTCTCTACTAAAAACACAAAAACAAAATTAGTTGGGCGTGGTGGCAGGTGCCTGTAGTCCCAGCTACTCGGGAGGCTGAGGCAGGAGAATGGCATGAATCTGGGAGGCGGAGCTTGCAGTGAGCTGAGATTGCGCCACTGCACTCCAGCCTGGGCCACAGAGAGAGACTCCGTCTCAAAAAACAAAAAAAACACACAAGACTTTAAATAATATAGAATAAATTATTATTATTTCCAGTATTTCAAAATGTGAGAGAAGTAAATACATGATGACCTGACATGAAAAGTATTAAAAACAGTTCTGCTAAAATCATATGGAAGAAAAACAGTAATGAATTGTGATCCTCTAATAATATCAGTTCCCTATTCTTTTTTTTTTTTTTTTTTACTAATTTATATCTCATAGCATTTCATAGATTTCATTTTCTTCCCAGGTCAGACATTCTTGTGATGCCAGACAACTACATAGTTTTCAAAAATAGCAAGATGTTTGTCCTTCTTACAAGCACCACTAGAAAACAGACCGCTCCTTAAACTACCAGGCAAATACTCTTTGATTCCGAGGAATTTACAATGGAGGGCATATAATCAGTTTCTATTGGCACCATAATGCTGCACAACAACGAACTGAACCTCAGTGGCAAACAAAAATACACATATTTAAGTTCATAAATCTGCAGAGTTCAGCAGATCTGGGCAGGCTTGACTGACCTCACTCAAGGCGTGCACACCTAACTGGTCAATCTCGAGTGGCCTCAGTTGGAATAACTAGGATGACTTGGCTTTGCTCTGTATGTTTTTAATCTCCAGCAGGCTAGCTGGAGTATGTTTACCAGTTCAGGTGTTTTTCCAGCTTATTTCGTGTCACATTTGCTAATATCATGTTAGCAAAAATAAATCACAAGGGTGACCCCCCCAGAGTCAGAGCGGGAGAGCATGGATAAAGGTGGGACATAGGGAGGGGTGAAGGATTAGGAAGATTTTTTTCAAATTACCACAACATGTTTAATTTTTTCATTTGTCAACTAATAATTCATTCAAGGGAGTCAGATATCCTTGGCTCACATTGATCATATCAACTGCTTTGGCTTGGCTTTCTGCTAGGAAAAAAAACAAGCGCCAGCATTTATGTTATTATTTAAAAAAAAAAAAAAAAAAAAAGAACTGCCTTTGACAAAATACCAGTCATGTATGACTTTTATTAAATATTGTCAATCAACTATTCTTGCCTGAATTTTAAAAAGCACTAGTGGCATCGGTGATCCCTTGAGAAGGCTCCCAGACCACCAGTGTTGTTCTCAGAGCACACTTTGGGAACCCCAGGTTAAAATAGATATCGTTGGTCCCTTTGAATGTGTTTTCACACAGATTAAACTTTGCTTTATGCAATCCCATCAAATACAAAATCCCCTGGAAATATTATTAAATATTGATGGCCCTGCTCAAAATGAAGATTACAAAAGCCGAATCTGATTGGCATCACTCTTCAACGTAATTTCTTAAAAGCATCATAAAATGGAATGACTTATAAACAAAATCATTCATATCATTCACATTGTATTCATATCCATGAAATGGGCAAGGCCCTCAGGCTTTTCTCTGTTATCTTTACCTACGGCTTGTGCTCTTTTCTTACACATTTTTATGTTTCTTGTATTCTTTCATCTGATCACTTTCTACTGATCATGACAGTAAAAGTACTTTGTTTCCATAGTGACATCTGACATGTTACAGATTACTGAGAACCCTAAGGGATAAGAAAAAAGTTTGGGTCTGCTTAGGATACAACACAATAATATTTTGTAGCCTTGCAATTGTTTTTAGCTACTGCAGTAACAGCTTTTTAATTGAAATTTAACTTACTCTGTCAGAAGATTGCCTTGTAATACCAGATGTCAATGAACTTTTAAAAATTAAACTTCAAGCCAGGTATATACCTAAAAGAAAGGAAATCGACACATCAAAAAGATACCTGCTCTCCCATGTTTATTGCAGCACTATTCACAGTAACCAAATTTAGAGGCAATCTAAGTGTCCATCAACAGATAAATGGATAAAGAAAATGTGGTACATATACACAACAGAGTACTATTCAGCCATAAAAAACAATTTGCAACAACATAGATGGAACTGGAGGACATTATTTTCAGTGAAATAAGCCAGGCACAGAAGGACAAATTTTGCATGTTCTCACTTATTTGTGGGAGATAAAAATTAAAACAAAAGAACTCATGGAGATAGAGAGTGGAATGATAGTTACCAGAGGCTAGAAAGGGTAGTGGGGGCGGGAGGAGTGGGAAATGGGGATTTCCAGTGGGTACAAAAGTATAGTTAGATAAAATAAATAAGATCTAGTATTTGATAGCACAACAGGGTGACTACAGTCAGCAATAGTTGATTGTACATTTAAAAATAACTAAGAGTATAATTGGAATGTAACATAAATGATAAATGCTCGATGTGGATACCCCATTTACCCTGATGTGATTATTATGCATTGTATGCTTGTATCGAAATATCTCATGTGCCCCATAAATATATACACATAAATATTAAAATTTTTAAAAAATTAAACCTCAAATCAAATGTGAAGTTAATTTGGCTTGGGAGAACAAGTTTTAAATTCGAAACATATTTACCAAAACTTTACATAAACCCATGCCAAAATATGGGTACCTTCCATTCCAACTATTCTGTTCATTGTAATATAACTTGTGTAAACCAGAAAGTCTATGAGATAGGTCTCAATCACTTTAGAGGTTTATTTCTCCAATGTTAAGGACCATGGCCTGTGACACAGCCTCAGACAGTCCTGAGAATATGTGCCCAAGGTGATCGGGCTACAGCTTGATTGTATACATTTTAGAGAAATGGAAGTTACAGGCAAAGACATATATCAATACATGTAAGGTATACATTGGTTTGGCCCATCTCTAAGCAGCGTGCGGACGTGGGAGAGGGCTTCCAGGTCAAAAGTGAATTGAAAAATTTTTCATGTTTTCGATTAGTTGAAAGAGTTAAGCTCTGCCTGAAGATGTGAAGCCAGCTTGAGCTAAGGTAAGCGGGGGTGTTGTGGCAACCAAGGTTCTCATTATGTAGATAAAGCCTCCAGGTAGCTGGCTTCAGAGAATAGATGTGAACATCTGTTATCAGACCTTAGAAGATGTCAGACTCTCTGGAAAACACCTAGTAAGGGGCCAGGCGCAGTGGCTCATGCCTGTAATCCCAGCACTTTCGGAGGCTGAGGCAGGTGGATTGCCTGAGGTCAGGAGTTCGAGACCAGCCTGATCAATATGGTGAAACTCTGTCTCTACTAAAAATACAAAAATTAGCCAGGCATGGTGGCATACACCTACAGTCCCAGCTACTTGGGAGGATGAGGCAGGAGAATTGCTTGAGCCCAGGAGGTGGAGGTTGCAGTGAGCCAAGATCATGCCACTGCATTCCAGCCTGGGCAACAGAGTGACACTCCCACACTCCATCTCAAAAAAAAAAAAAAAACAAAAAAACTAGTAAGGGAAAGTGATTCTGTATAGAATGTAAATTTTCCCCGGAAGAGACAGCTTTTCAAGGCCATTTCAAAATATGTTGAATAAATATATTTTGGGGTAACATATTTTTATTTCTTTCAGGTCCCACTATGTGTCATGTGATGTTATTCCAGAGTCAGGTTGGAATTTTCTTATTGCTACAGTATATTTTATCAGTCTTAAGATCTCCGTTTTAATGTTAATTCTGGTCAGTTGTGTCTAAACTCCAATGGGAGGAGGGTATAATGAGGCATGTCCAACCACCCACCCCTTCCCATCAGGGCCTGAACTCATTTTTCAGGGTTTTTTGAGATTACCTTGGCCAAGACAGAGGTCCATTCCTTTTGGGGGTAGGTGGGTGGTGGTGGTGCTTAGAATTTTATTTTTGGTTTTTGTATTAGTGTCTTCTCACACTGCTAGAAAGAACTACCTGAGGCTGGGTAACTTATAGAGAAAAGAGGTTTCATTAGCTCACAGTTCCACAGGCTGTACAGGAGGTATGGCTCCAGAGGCCTCAGGAAATTTACAATCATGGCAGAAGAGGAAGCAAGCACGTCCTACCATGGTGCAGGAGAGAGACAGAAAGAGAGAGAGTGCGAAGGGGGAAGTGCTACACACTTTTAAAGGAACAGATCTTCTGAGAACTTCAGCATGGAACGTCAAGGGGAAAGTCTGCCGCATGATTCAGTGACCTCTCACCAGGGCCCTCCTTCAACACAAGGGGGCTATCATTCCACATGAGATTTGGGTGGGGACACAGAGCCAAACCATATCAGTTTTCACGTGTATCCCAACAAACTTAAACATCAGCAAAGTATGTGCAAACCAGCATCCCTATATCTATTCTTGTCTCAACTGCACCTGCATACATCTGCATCTTGGACTCTCAAGGCCCTAACGTAATGGCAGAGTATTAACTCTACACTTAAATGACTGTGCCCCTAAAGTAGGGGTAGGAGGAGATCAGATCTAGCTTTCTTTCCCAAATCAGAATGCTTTCCACTTTCATGAAATAAACATACTTCTAGGAGATGTCTCCTTTTATTTATACAAACATACACACGGAACTGGAAGGTAATTTGAAGTTGGGAGGTGGAAAACTAAAGGTCAAAAAGGGAAGAAAGCAAAAACGTCCCTTGCAAACTCCAGCCCGCAGACCTCAAGGACCGGCGCGAGGTCCTCAGAACCGGAACGACGAGCACTGGATGGATTCCTGCAGCCCCGCGCTGCAACCTCCGGAAGATAGGGGACGCTGTGGCGCCAGGCCGGGCGCGCTCTACCGCTCTCTCTCGCAGGTGGGGCGGTGAGGTGGGGCGGGGTGTCTCGGGCGCTGAGAGGACGTGACCCCGCAAAAGGTAAGCGGCGGCGGCTATGGTGCAGAGTGGCTGGGTTCCGGCCTGGAGGGGACCGGGCGGCCGCACCATCACGCTCCCGTCTCTGCCCTTCCTGGCTGCCCTGCGGGCCCCCCAGGGAGGGAGCGTCCTCTCGGGCAGCCCAAATCTTTGCCTCTCGGTGGACGCCCTGTACCCGCACCCCAAGTCGGTGGAGCTCTCTGGCCCCACAGAGCCCATTTCCCGGACTCATCTTGCAGGCGCCAGTCTGTTCGGTGCTTCATCCATGGACTCCCCCACCCCTAGAACTCTCTCGTTGCCTCCAGTTTCTTAGTGTCCTGGCTCACCAGACTCATAGTTAGGGGAGCATGGTGGTGTTTTCAGGAGATGCCCCTTTTCTTTTGTCATTGTGTGGACACGCGTACTTTTTCAGCCCTGCAACACAATGTGTAGAACTTAACTGAATGAAGTTTCTTCTGGAGGCTTCCAGTGCGTCTTTGAGTAAGCCTTCGGCAGCGAACAGTAGTCCATGACATTGGGGGAAGCCAGATAAGACTCAGATTGTCAGTCCTCAGGCTGTCGCCAGCAAAGCCTTTCTCCTTTTTTCAGGGACCGTAGTACATCCAAGAGATGGAAAGGTGCTTTGTTTTGTTTGTTTTGTTTTGTCTTATTTTGTTTTGTTTAAGACAGAGTTTCACTCTGTCGCCCAGGCTGGAGTGCAGTGGTGCGATCTGAGCTCACTGCAACCTTCACCTCCCGGGTTCAAGCGATTCTCGTGCCTCAGCCTCCCGAGGACCTGGTATTACAGATGTGCGCCACCACACCCGGCTACTTTTTTGTATTTTTAGTAGAGACAAGGTTTCATCATGTTGGCCACGCTGGTTTCCAACTCCTGACCTCAAGCAATCCACCCGCCTCAGCCTCCCAAAGTGCTGGGATTACAAGCGTGAGCCACCCCACCCGGCGGGAAAGATACTTAAAAAGTATATTTTACCTTAAAAACAACATATATATAATCAGTTTTTAAAACAAGTGATTATAATTTTGTTTCTTAAATATTGTAATATATATGCAAAGGCCTTTTATCAATTTAAAAGTAAGATGGGGTGAGGTGGTGAAATATTGGTGGGCTGGAAATTGGGAGACCTAGGTGATCGCACCCTCCTGGTAAAGACATCTCCCTGGGTCTGGGTTTCTCAGAAGGGGATGTAGAAGGGAGAGTTAGACAAAGTGGTGAGTATGACAGTAGCTACCATTCATTGAACATCTGCATCCTTTAAAATGTATTCGTCTTATTTAATACACACATTTAGTACCTATCTATGCAATAGATAGTAGTGCCCCTTTTATAAAGATGGAAACTGAAAATCAGAGTTGGCACCTAAAGACACACAGGTTATAAGTAGCAAAGTGAGAATTTGAGGTTATGCTAATTCCCTCAAGCCATGAAGTCCTCTGATTCTATCCCAAACTTGTTTAAACTAATTTAAATTATTTTTAAGGTTTTCTGCCCCAAACTTCAAGTTAGTTTCTTAAGTATTAAGATAATGTGGCATGTGAAACTATTAAGAAGTGTATTATACTTTCATTAAAATATTTTGCCCATTTTATAATTCTCTGTCTTTTAAAGGAAAGGCTTTCATTATTAATAAGGTTCCTGCTTGTTAACATTTTATGATTCTGGTCATTTTGTTTTGTCTTCTATTGAGGTGCTTATTTCTAAAATATATATTTGAAGATTGTTTCCCTTGAAGTAATTCTTATATTCTTTATATCTTGGTCTAATTTGCATGTACAATATATTAATAGGTAGTCATGTATTCTGGAATAACTCCCTGAGCAAGACTTTTACTGAAGGAGGGAAAATCATTCAAAAATGACTAGTCCTGACTCTCAGTGTAGAACCATCTGTACAACCTCTCACATTGTGTGTTACTAATTTCAGGGGCTTACTATTCTTATGCTTTGAGATGTAAATGACTCTCATGGAGTTGGGTAAATAGGCAGTCCTTTATCTTTGCTTCTTTTTCCATTGCACGCTTCCATCACAGGAGGATGGACAGGAGAAAAAGGTAAAGAGCATGTTACCAGGGAGAAACAAATGAAGTAAATACAGCGTAGTTTAGACCTTTTATACAGGCAGCTGTGAAATGTTCTACTCTCCTCTTTTTTTTTTTTTTTTAAGAAAAGATAAATAGCAGTTTCTTGATCATGCATAGAAAAGGGAACAAGAAGTGGGTGATGGAAAAATGAAGAAGAAATAAAGTGGGGCAGATTACACAGCCAGGGGTGCCTGCTTAATTATTTTGCAGGTAGGGCCTCACACAAATTAATCCCAAAATTACTTAGCCAAGAGCAGTGTAATGCCAGGTTCCCAGCATCCCTGCTAATCTGTATGTTTTATGTGATTACTGTTTTAACACAGTAAATGAGGTTTTTAAATCCAGCTTAAAATAAATAGATCTTCAAAGTGATAATAACTAGAGATTGGTCAATATCATCTGTAAGTAAGTGAGCGACAGCTGTAATGGAAACAAAGAGTAAGGGAAGAAGGTGAAGAAACTAGTGGGAAGACTAGTTCTGATGAAAGTGTGCTAGACATTAACTGGTTTTGTCTTAGGTGCAGTTCACCTGAGTGGTAATGTCAGAATAAGTTATTGCCATGCTTTGACCTTATGATTAGTTCTGCAGCTTTTAAAATTGGAACTTGTATTAGTTTTGTACTTGAAAATAGCTAGTCAACTTAAACTTCAGGATTAAAAGTTTACTTGTTAAAATACAGATTTTTTTTCCCCAAAACAATTTACACATCTGTGAAGAAATGACTTAAGGTTTTGCATTCTACCTGTTTTATTTATTCAACTGGCACGTCTTGAATTTATGCTTCAGTCATACTTGTACAGCTCTGTGGGCCGGCATGTGAACAAATACAGAAGAATTTTCTCCTATGTAGAAAATGTTGTTGTTGTTGTTGTTAAAATAGTTATATATAACAAATTATTGGCTGCTGAGACCCTTTCTGGTCTCAGTAATCTGAATTTTTTTTTTAACAAAGTATAGATGGTTGTTAAAAAGTCTTAGTTTGATAGATGGTGTGAATAAGTTCATGCAATTTTGGGAGAACTGTTGTATCATCAGTGACTGTGGCTCATAAAGGAGAAGCAGCAATAAAACTGAGCTGTTTTATCCCACTTCTAATAAAAGAATGATAAATAATAGAAAATGTTACTCTCATACTTTCCAGAAAGTGTCAATAACAGTGGAAATTGGGGTATATTAAATCTTTTAAAATATACATGTGAGTTTCCAGTCAAAATATTCTTTGTCATTTCTAGCAAAGAGTTTAACATAAGCAGTGAATTATTAAGGTAAATTTGGTGTCTGGGACTTGCAATATAACCAATACTACTCTGATTATTGATTCATTGTAAAGGAAATATAGGTTCTGCTAAGGAAAAAAGGAGATCAAGCAATCTTACAACTAAAATAAAGTCATCACAATTAGCTATATAATTTTTTACAGACATATTTCATATAGGTTGAATTTCATAACACTCAGCATCACTGCATCCGTTTCATTTTAAAATAGTGACATTTTTGTTAGCTGTAACTAGTCTCTCTCTTTCTCCCCCTCTCCTCTTCCCTGTATATGTATATATATATAAAAAAAAAATGACAGCAGATCCCTTGTAGATAGATTAATGCCCTCCCTGAGGGGATGATTAACTCACTCCACACCTGAAGTCCAAAATTATATACAGTGTATAATTTTATATACACCAGGAGTAGAGTAATAATAATATATAATGTAAATTATATATTATAATAAATTATTGTTTAATATATAATTTATTATGTTAATTACATATATTATAATTAATATATAATTATATATAACAATTTTATTTAATTTTGGACATCAGGTATGGAGTAGTTCATCATCCTCAATTCCTGGCACATTATCATCCACACAAAGTATATGTAAATAAACTATGCTCTGAGGACCCTTCTGTGCTCTGCAATATGAACTTCTATACCCATCTTTTCCATTACCTTTTCTTCCCAATGAACAACTTTAATCTGTTTTCCACAGGCTATCTTTGTTTTAAATACATGCAGCTGTTTTCCAATAATAAATGGAAAAATGCTGTTTATGTCAGTTTCTGTTTAGAATGACTTTTACCTTTGTGAATTTGCTTTTTCAGGCCTTTATAGTATTTTTATTCTAATGCCTCAGTTTTATGTAGTGGCACACTCTGAGGCTGAGATTCAGTTCTAATAACATGGCCATGGGTTACCTATTTTCTGCCTAATGTTTCTTATAGGTTTGTCTGTTGACAGACTATAATATTCCTTCCACTTTAATGACTGCTTCATTTTGCATTTTCTTTCCCTATTTTAGTCCATTTGTGTTGCTATAAAGGAATACTGAGGCTGGGCAATTTATGAAGAAAAGAAGTTTATTTGGTTCATGGTTCTGCAGGCTGTACAGGAAGCATGGTGTCAGCATCTGTTCTGGTGAGGGGCTCAGGTTGCCTCCACCCATGGTGGAAGGTGATGGTGATCTGGCATGCCAGATCACGTGGTAGGAGAGGAAGCAATAAAGAGAGGGGACGTGCTAGGCTGTTTTTAACAACCAGCTCTCCAGGGGACTAATAGAGTGAGAACTCGCTTGCTCCCCATCCTCCCCCAGGGAGGGTATTAATCTATTCATGAGGGATCCACCCCCATGACCCAAACACCTCCCACTAGGCCTCACCTCCAACATTGGAGATCAGATTTCCACGTGAGGTTTGGGAGACAAATATCCAGACTATAGTACCCACGTTTATACTCAAACAAGTTTTTAGCACAGGGAGAAACATCACTGACACCTGGTATAGGCACCTGGTGGCCAACATTTGTTACTTAAATTCTAAATACCTTTATAAACACCATCATGGCTAAGAGAAGAAAAATGAAACACCAGCAGTTCTCATTAGAAGAAAAAAATGACAGTAATGGAAGCAGTAGATTGCTGCCACAATAAAGGAGAAATAGCAAAGGAATTTAACACCACGACCCCAACATTGTTCACATTTTTGAAAGATTGAGCCAAGATTGAAGAGAAAATTTATAAAGGGATTCTGGGACTAAAGCAGAAGTGAATGTGAGGCCCCTTTTAACACTGTTTCTGCATGGTATCGGGTTCATGCAAGAAATGGGCATGTAACTGTGCTATAGAAAGCATTGGATTTTTGTCAACCTTGGGCATTGCGTTAGTCTCTTCTTCCATCACTATAAAGAAATTCCTGATGCTGTGTAATTTATAAAGAAAAGACGTTTAATTGGCTCACAGTTCAGCAGACTGTACAGGAAGCATGGTGCCAGCATCTTCCCCTGGTGAGGGCTTCAGGAAGCTTTCAGTTGTGGTGGAAGATTAAGTGGGAGCAGGCATGTCACATGGTGAGACAGGAAGCAAGAGGCAGGGGGAAGAAGTGTCACACTCTTAAATAACCAGATCTCACATGAACTCATAGAGTAAGAACTTGCTCATTACCACAAGGATGGCACCAAAACATTCATGAGGGATCTGCCCCCATGATCCAAATGCCTCCTGCCAGTCTCCACCTTCAACACTGGGGATTACAGTTCAGCTTGAGATTTAGAAGGGACAAACATCCAGAGCTTGTCAGCCATGTTGAGTTTCAAGCAAGTGGGGGCTGCCTCAAGAAACTTCGGGCATATTCTGGAATTGTTTCACAAGTTGCCTGTAGTGAAGAAAACACTGTTTTGGTTGAGAAAATTATTAACTTACATGCAGGAGAAACTTAAAAACAAAAACAAAAATTGCTGGTTACAGCTTCAATGGCTTGTTTCTTTGTTTGTTTTTGATACAGGGTCTAGCTATGTTGCCCAGGCTGGTCTCAGACTCCTGGGTTCAAGCAGTACTTCTACCTCTTCCTCCCAAAATAGTGGGATTAAGGCGTGAGCCACCCCGCCCAGCCTGAATGATGTTTTAAATGCTGATGAAACAGATGTTCTTGTTACCTTATCATATGCTTCATGCCAAAGGTAGACTTTGCAAAGGAAATAAACAGATTGATGATTGGTGTATTCTACTGTAATGCATTCTGGAACAATTGTCTTTGGCAAGTCAGCTAACTATCAGTACTTCAGAAATGTTCCCCCCCGTGATTACCAAGCCAATACACATGCCTGAATAATGAGAAATGTGTTACTGAATGACTGATAAAGATTGACAAGGGAATGCAAGGAGCAATCCACAGTATCCTCTTGCTGATAGACAATTGCTCTGCCCACAACATACTCCCACACTTGGATCATGTAGGAGTTGAGCTTTTCCCATTGAACTACACAGCCATTCTGCAGCCATTGGATCAGGGTGTAATTGGCACAGAGAAAGCTCACTTCTGAAAGCAGTTTCTAAATGTAGAGAATGAAGAGAAAATGGAGAAAAGCAACATGAATAAGCCATTGACATGATTGCAGAGACTTGATGGTCTATAAAGTTATCTGTAGTCATGAAATGTTAGCAAAACACAGGCATGATTCCTGTGGGATCCCCTGAGGTCCTCCTGTAAGAAGGCTGCAACCAAATGTGGTGTTTGAACCAATCTAGCACTCAACTACTACTGTCATTGATGTCTCAAACCAGTTTGATTTTGAAGACTGTGTGGCTACAGATAGCAGTTTATTTCCCAAGTTACCAAATCCTGAAGTTGCTACAGGAGTGCTAACTGATGTAAAAATTGAACCAGAAAGTCGGTGATAATGATGAAGAAGGCAACAATGATAATCATGACGTGCATGAGGAATAAGTGATTGAACCGGCAAGAGTGAACATTTCTGAAGCCTTTGCAAGTGTAGAAAGTGCTTAGAACATTCCTTTCTCTTCAAGCAGATGTTCCTCTTGAGGTGCGTACCTGATCAAGTGGTATAGATGAACATTCAGTGTCTACTGCAACACAATGTATTTTGAAAAGCCAAGTTCCTAGTTTTCTCCTTAACTATGAAGTTGTGAAAATATTGATTTTATAACGTCTATAAAATAGTAAGCTTAATGAATACTTATACTGGCCAGGTGTGGTGGCTCATGCATGTGATCCCAGCACTTTGGGAGGCAGAAGCAGGATTGCTTTGTGGCCAGGAGTTTGAGACCAGCCTGGGCAACATAGTGAGACCTACCAAAAAAAAAAAAAAAGCCAGGTGTAGTGGTGCATGCCTGTAGTCCTAGCTACCTGGGAGGCTGAGGTGGGAGGATCACTTGAGCCCAGGTGTTTGAGGCTGCAGACTGCAGTAAGCTATGATCACACCACTGCACATGCATTCCAGTCTAGGCAATCAAGTAAGACTCTGTCTCAAAAAAAAAAAAAAATTATACAAACAAAGCCCCAATAACATTTACTGTACAGTGATTGCAGCATTTCCCCCAAATAATTTTACTATATTGTCATTTATGTCTATCTTTGGAAGCTTTCTTTCTCTACCTCCCCTCTTTCAACCCTCACCTCCCATCCCAGCATTAGATGGCAGAGATGATAAACTAAGCTTTTGCCTAATAATACCTAGAAGAGAAAAATATTCCCAAAGTGCTGACATTTCAGCTAGGAAAACAGGAAGACAAAAGGCACACTTGGATTTAATAGGATAGATTTAGAGTAGCTAAGATAAAAAAGGATATTAAGATTAAGGAGATAGCAGGGCATGTCCTACCCAGAAAGTTGCTAATTGGCAAAGGAGGAGTGAGTACAAACAGCTCCTTATCCTTACTGCTTGGGAAAATGAGTTCGTGGGTGGTCGTGGAGGCAGACAGAGGAGCAGTGGAGGAAACCGGCCAGGAGTGAATCTGTAGGAGAAGATAATGAGCAAAGGAATGCTGATCCTTCCCTCAGGGTGGGGTTCTGGAGGAGCTGTTGAAAGGTGAGGAGGAGTGAAAACGAGGAAATAAAGAAAGGAACAGATAACCTACTGGCCTCACCTACTCTCAGTCCTGGTTTCATGTGATACAACGTGACTCAGACCAACCAACAATTCTCCCGTCTTCTGTAAAAGTAGGAAAACAACCTTTGCCCACAGCTTTTATTTTGAGGTGAAAATTAAAATAATGAATGAAATTAACAAATTAAACTTAAAACACCATTTACAAAGTGCATAATACAAAGTAATAAGATAACTGACAATCACCTTTGGTATGTATCTGGGTTGGAATTCAAAGAAAGAATTTAAGAATGACTTTTTAAAGAAATTTATCAGAGAAGCACAATTATGAAGGGAAAAAATATATTATTTTGTTTTTAGATAATAACTCATCATTGATGAAGATGTCTTCAGCACCTGAGCCTCCAGCATTCAAAAAGGAACCACCCAAAGAGAAAGACTTTCAAAGCCCGGGGCTCAGACGGGTGCGCACAACAACCTTATTTCGTGCTGTGAATCCAGAGCTCTTCATTAAACCTGTAAGAAATATATCCAGGATAAGACTTTATTTTTAATCTAACCAGACTGTCAGGAAGTTCTGATTTTCTTGTAATTGATTTTATCATGGAAATTTTATGTTGACAAGACCTCCCTGTGAATAAAAGCAGGTGGAAGGACGATTGTAAATGCTGTTTCACATATAAATACACATATAAAAATATTTTAAGGGCATTTGAGAGTTATAATGGAAAATGGTTACACTTTAATGGATTGGCTTCTCAAACTATCTAAAGTACTATTTTAATCGTTGCATTAATTTGAAGACAACTTTTGTTGTTTGATCAAGTACTATTAGGTAAATAAGACCTTCCATTTAAGCAAGGAAACCAAAATGAAAATCTGACCATTCTTACATACTGCAATTCTAGCCTGTAGGTAATATTTTTATCTAAGCAATATTACAGATACTTTGTGAAAAATTCCAAAACATTTGATTTGATGAAATTCATTTATTCATTTATTCATTAGAGGTTCTGTCACCCAGGCTGTAGTGCAGTGGTACAATCATAGCTCACTGCAGCTTCAAACCCCTGGGCTCAAGGGATCCTCGCACGTCAGCCTCCTGGGTGGCTGGGACTACAGGTGCACACCTTCATGCCTGGCTCCTTTTTAAATTTTTTTGTAGAGATGGTGTTTCAGTATATTGCCCAAGCTGGTTTTGAACTCCTGGCCTTAAGCGATTCTCCCACCTCAGCCTCCCAAATTGTTGGGATTACAGGCATGAGCCCACGCCTGGCTGAGTTTATTTTTAAATAAATGTAGATTCTATTTTAAAATAAATGTAAAATCAAGTTAAAATAAAATATGATAAATATTTAAGTGTGTTGAATCTGATTAGAATTTTAGTAACACAGTTACCAGTGTAAACTGTTAAATAGGTCAACTTAATCAGATCATTAAATCAAGGTAAAAATTTTTTTTTTTTGAAACGGAGTCTCGCTCTGTCGCCCAGGCTGGAGTGCAGTGGTGCGATCTCCACTCACTGCAAGCTCCGCCTCCCGGGTTCACGCCATTCTCCTGCCTCAGCCTCCCGAGTAGCTGGGACTACAGGCGCCCGCCACGCGCCCGGCTAATTTTTGTATTTTTAGTAGAGACGGGGTTTCACCGTGTTAGCCAGGGTGGTCTCAATCTCCCGACCTCGTGATCCGCCCGACTCGGCCTCCCAAAGTGCTGGGATTACAGGCGTGAGCCACTGCGCCTGGCCCAAGGTAAAATATTTTAAAAGCTTTGAAGTAATGTGTTCTTTTAATTGCTAAAAGCATTTCAAGAATTATAAATTTAAACTGCTCTGAGTCCGTGTCCTTTCTTAGGTGTTCATCTAAGTGAAAAAGTTTGACCCTTATTTTGAAATAGAAATGTCACCTAAAGGAATAAACTGAGGCAAATTAATATATGTAGGGAGTTTATTTGGGCCAAGGTTGAGGACTGTAACCTGGGAAACACTTCACAGTAACCTTGCGAAGCACTCTGGAGAACAAAGGAGAGGGTGGAATTTTTCAGGAAAAAAGTGAATCAGGAGAGGGGGCAAGTACAAAAGTTGCTTTTCAGTAATTTTCATTGGTTTGCAGAAATGACATTGATTAGTAATTGGCTATACATTGTTGAATTACAGAGTATGAGTTATAATGTCTAGTGGATGGCATTGTAAGGTTAATTTATAGCTATTGGTGGTGTCAGTCCAGAGCCCACATAGCAAGGGCTTCAAAATTATTATTTAGCTCAAGACGTGACTACTAGCTCATTCCAGTGCCTCTCTGGGCCTGATAATTTAAAGGGGGCTCACATTCCTCAGTTAAAGAGTTTCTTTTATTTCTCAGTAGTGGTATAGCAGGTATGGTGACAGAAGCAGAAACTATTATTTGTATCACTACTGTGCATTTACATTGACCTAAGAAAGGCCAATTCGTTGAGTGTGAACGTGCAAAGAAAATGGTCTAAGGTACAGTTTCAGGAATAACAAAAATGCTTTTCTGGAGTTGTGAACATCTTTCCTGTATTTAAAAGCTTTTTTGGGGGGGGTGTGGGGGTTGGACATCATGACTAATGTCTACAATCCCAATACTTTGGGAGGCTGAGGTAGAGGGATCTCTTGAGTCCAGGAGTTCAACATACCGAGACTCGTATCTCTACAAAAAAATTTAAAATTAGGCTGGCCACAGTGGCTTACGCCTGTTAATCCCAGCACTTTGGGAGGCTGAGGTGGGCAGATCACTTGAAGTCAGGAATTTGAAACTAGCTGGCCAATATGGTGAAACCCCGTATTTATTAAAAATACAAAGAAATTAGCCAGGCATGGTGGTGCACACCTGTAGTCCCAGCTACTTGGGAGGCTGAGGCAGGAAAATCACTTGAGCCCGGGATTTTGAGACTGCAGTGAGCTATGATTGCACACTGCACTCCAGCCTGGGCAGCAGAGTGAGATCCTGTCTCTTAACATCAACAACAACAACACAGCTTTTCTGTGTGTGTGTGTGAAGCTGAAAACATAACTTTGCCTCTTAGGGTCTTGGATTGTCCAAAAGTAAATCAAGGTTAACAGCATAATAGCTGTTCCAATCACTAAATTTCTTGAGGTTATGAAGTAGGTTCCCAGCGAAGAGTGTATACATCATGATCATTTCTGTGCCTAATATATAAAAGGTTTTTTGCCAGTTATTCATGACTTGGGCAAGAAGAATAGCGTGTGTACTTCAATCCTCACTTCCTAATAAAATGAACTAATTTGAGGTTTGCAAATGGAGGGACTTGGGCCCAGGACCCAGGAAGTTAAGCAGCTCCTCCACTTCACACAGATAACATTGAAAACTCTGGGTACCAGGCCAGTTTTCCTGCCCCACTCCTTTCCCAGCTGTCACCTTCCTGAGGGTAGAGGTCTGAGATGTCCAGGGTGTAGATGGGAGAAAGACTGGAGAGGAGAAGCAAGAGTCTTCTATAATCTCTGGATAATCAGTAGTTTAGCTAATTGAATAAAGAACTGAATAAATGATTATAGTTGAAATATTGCCGTGGTAATGCTAGTGTTGTAATAACGATGTGGCATGTCAGGAGGAAAATGCAACTGATATTTGGGTCTCCTCAAATTGTTAGTCTTACTAAAGCTTTATACTTTTTTTTTTCTTTGACAGAACAAACCTGTAATGGCTTTCGGATTGGTAACTCTTTCACTTTGCGTGGCATATATTGGTTATCTGCATGCAACACAAGAGAATAAAAAGGACCTCTATGAAGCTATTGATAGTGAGGGGCACAGTTACATGAGGCGGAAAACATCCAAATGGGATTAGTAGTGCTGGTTACTGCAGATGGACGTTTATTAAGCGTTCTGAAATCTTCAACTGAAAGACCTTGTGAGTGTACAGTATCATATTTCTTGTTCTAGAACATGCTAATGAAGACAGAAGATAGCAGTTGCAACCAGACAACTGTCGTAAATTTTGTCCTTTCACAGCCGTTATCTCATTCTTTTTCCACAGAGCGAGCTTCATAATATTTTTCTTTCCTTGCCTCTTATAAAAGTGCCATGAGAATGGAAGTTGTCTTTGTTAATTATTAAATTCTGTATAATAAAAGTACCCATGCTGTTAAATTTGCATGATGTTTTAAATATTTTAAGATGAATTATGCTGGTGCAGCTGTCGTGAAAGTTTAGTTGTGTTTTGCTACTTGCAAAGGAAATGTTCATGTTCTCCCTGGCGTAGAACCTATATTTTTAAAGAAAGATAAATAGAAAATTTAAAGCCTGAAGTCAATATTAAAAATATGAGATATGAGAAACTGAGTTGGCTCTGACAAGTAGTTCTTATAGTGTCACAAATGGTTCATATATTTCAGTTTCCATTTTAGCTATTTTTGGGGCAGAATTTTATTTTAATGGAAAAGATCTTTGCACTCAGCTGCTAAAATAAAGATTAAATAAGAATATCCCAGAGTAATTGGAGTTTTTCTTTAAAAAAGAAAGTATGTTTTACTGAGGTATGATGATTTTGACTACAACTAAATGTTATCTATTTTAGTTTTCGTAAATTAATGTTACAGTAATGTTGTAAACATAAGACCAAGTGTTCTTATAGTTATTTAAAAACTATAACTACTCAATAGATAAGAAATAGATAAGGTCTCCTTATTGTACCAGGTTTACCTTACATGCTTTTTTTTTCTTTTGAAGTTTATATGCCAGCAGGCCTTTTTGTTTTTTTTCTTTTCAGAATGTTTCTTATTCTCTGAAGCATCAGCATTTTGAAGTGTCTTTTATGGAAGTGGGGACAGAAAAGGGGGTAAAAATGAGTGTAAACAAAGCCGAGTCCCACTGTCAGCACTGAGCAGCAGAATGGCCTTGGTTGTCCTGGCACCTGGCCCAGGGGCCTAGGACAGAGGTCAAGGCTAGGCCCCTGTGTCTGGCCAGATTCTGCCTTATAGAATTCAAATCTTTATCACAAGGGTTCTGGACCTGTTTCATTTCTAGATATGTACCTAATTCTCCAAATCATTGTAACTGGGCCTCAGTAGTAAATCTCACCTCTGAAGTTTTGCTTCAGTTGCTATTAATATTACCAAATAATAATAACAGCACAGGCAGAGTTTATCATAATGTTATTTTTAATTATCACACTTCATTGTCGTTTTGTAAGGTATATGAATATGTAATTATGTGTGATTTGTAGATATTAAAGAACTTAGCTAATTGAATTTACATGCAACGAAATAAAATCTTTACTACTGAGCCCCAAATATTTATTTGCTGTGCCTCTCTGTATAATGTACTTTATATAGTTTAAAATGCACTTCAGTGATACAAAATCCCTTTTAAAGACTGTCTTTTGTTTTTGGTTTCCCTGTGTATTTTGGCTGTCAAAAAACTAGGGTTCTTCTGTTTTTAACTTATGCATTTAATGACACATTGCCATCTTTTAGAATTTTTTACTATTTAACAGAATAAGTTGATGTTTGGTGGCAGAGGAGATATTAGTTGCGTGAACTGTCAAGAGATTGCAGTGCAGGAGGGCAACAGAAACTGTACAAGGTGCAGACTTAACTCATGTAAGATTTGTGTGAATCAGCCAAAGTAACTAGAGTCAGTCAAACACAAAGCTGTGAAAAGTAGTGTGAGGAAAGAATCATACTGAATTTTAGGAACAAATACCTGACTATGATACTTTTTACAGAATGGCTACAAGTTGTAGGACAGTTTTTGTGTGTGCTGATGTCAACGGCTGCCTGGCTATGTGTTGATGTTTTCATCCTTTCTCTTTTGAATGAGGGTATAACCATCAAAAATAAAATACCTTTCAAATAGTCCGAAGATTCTGAACGTTGAACTTCACCTGATCCAGTCGTGTCAGTTTATGGTTAAGACAATAGGCTGAGAATGGCTAAGAGATTTACCAAAGATCATGGTGATTCAGGACTAGAACCTGTATCTTCTTGCTCTAAAGTCTAGGGATCTTTTCACCATACTATACCACCTCCTATGTGTAAATGTCCACATAATAATAAAGCAGCCACATTAGCTCTTAAAAATAAGTTTAGATCTTAAGTAGAGAAACACTCCTGTACTTTAAAACAGAATTATGTAAAGGACTGCTAACTGCCAGCTCCCTCAAAAGACCATCAGAACAACCTGATGATCAAACAAAACTAAGCTTATTGAATCTACTGCACTAAGGGGAAATAACACTTTTACAAAGTTAGCTGTATTTAAGAAGGGGATGGTCAGGGGAAGATGTTAAAGTGTTTTGAAGTCTGAGTTCAAGTGATTAAAGAAGGGTCTTTCAATGCAGGAATCTGGTTGAGAATGGGCAAGACACCTGACATAATAGATTAGATCTTGAAGCAAGTCTTGATTAGTAAGCTATTGTTCAATAAATGTTAAGTGAGCTCTTTGCCCAGGGGAGTAATCTAATCTTCTGATGGAAGAGCTCTTTGCCTAGATCAGCAAGCTGTCCAGTTGATAAATTAGTTTTCAAGGATTTCCTAGGGCAAACACTGAAATTACTTATTGGTTTTACAGCCTTATCTTCCATAGGGGCCCAACTCTTCCAGTTTGCCAGACACTAAGGAAGTTCTTCAGGACTTTCAGTTTAAAACAGAGACAGTCCCAGGCAAATCAAGGCCAGTAAGTTATCCTCTCATCTGGGCAAGAATTTCTAGTAACAGATAGGAAAGTCATTGGCACAAGTAGCCTCAGTTCCCAATCCAGATAATTAACTGTGTGGATGCAGTAATCCCCATTCTTAGTACTAATTCATCTCTTTGTTTTTAATTCCTCTCCAAGTCCCAGGTAACCCTTTTCTTGAAGTCAGATCTGGCACAATTTGATAGTTACTTAAGGTCCTCAGCCAGTTATCAGGCTGTATGTGTCAATAGAAATTATAGAGTAACTTGTGCTACACTTAGCTCAGGGCCTTATGGGAGTCCTATTGTTGAAATTAATTTCACTGATGGTATTCACTTATTATAAAATAGTCCTGCCAAGTAGCTGCAGCATATGACATTGTCAGGCAATTTTTAAAAATTCAGTTATTTGGTGTAATCAGTTGCACAGATTTTTGTGATAGGCAGAATTTCTATGGCTGTTTATCTAAAATTAGAAGAACAAATTAGTTAACCACGTGATTGTTAAAACCAGGCTTAGTAATTTTGAATGCTGACTTAATGAAAGTAATTTCTTCTTCAAGATACCATGATATTTCCCCGTTTTATTACCATGGCACCAAAACATCACGTTTATTAAAAACCTTAAAGAAATTAAGCTACCTCCATTGCTGGCCTTAAAAGAAATTAATTCTTTAAAAACCAATTTAAAACAAAGTGTGGTAGTCTGACTAATGCTTTCCTTTCTTGCAAAAATGTCCAGATCCTAATCTCTGGAACCTGTAAATATGTTACTTTATATGGCAAAAGGGACTTTACAGATACGGGTAAGTTTAGGATTTTGAGATGGGGAGATTATCCTGGATTATCTAGATGAGGCTGATATAATCACCACAGTCTTTAAAGCAGGGCAGAAGATCGGAGGAAGAGACAATGTCACTATGGAAGCACTGGGGGGAAAGGCTATGTGATGCGAGGCCATGACCCCAAGGAATATGGATGGTCTTTAGAAGCTGGAAAAGGCAAGGAAACAGATTCTCCTCTGAAGCCTCCAGAAGGAACCAGCCCTTGTAACAACTTGATCTTAGCCCCTAAGACTCATTTTAGACTTCTGATCTCCAGAAATGCAAGGGGATAAATTTGTGTTACATTTAAGCTATGAAGTTCGTGTTAGTTTGTCACAGTGGTGCTATGGTTTGAATATTTGTCCCCTGCAAAACTCATGTTGAACTTTAATCCCCAATGTGGTAGTATTGAGAAGTGGGGCCTTTAAGAGGTGAGTGAATTCATTCATGGGTTAAAGGATTAATGGATTATCGTGGGAGGAGAACTGGTGGCTTTATAAGAAGAGGAAGAGAGGCCTGAGCTAGCATGTGAGCTCAGCCCCTGGCCATGTCATACCCTGTACCACCTCAGGACTCTTCAGTGAGTTCCCACCATCAAGACAATTCTTACCTGATGCAGTTCCTCCACCTTGGACTTCTCAGCCTCCATAAACTGTAAGAAATAATTTCCTTTTCTTTATAAGCTATCCAGTTTCAGGCATTCTATTATAAGCAACAGAAAACAGAGTAAGACAGCAGCAATAGGAAACTAATATAGAAAGTATCAGGAACATGAATGGCTGTATCATGCTCCCTTTTGTCATTATTTGAAGTTGCTTTTATGAGCAAAGCTTGTCTTACCTAGCAACAGTTGCTAAGTAAGTTAACAACTTAATGCTAGAGTTTGGGAAGGAGCAACTGCTTAAATCTTCCCAAATCTGGTGCCCATACCTTCTATGGCAGGGGCTTTTAGTACCATTCTTTAATGTTAGACACATAACCACTACCTAATCATGTGAACCATTTAATCCTTACCAGCCTCTAACATCCTAAAACCCTGAACCTCTTCCAGCTTTCTTAAACTGTCAGCTTTTCTTGAAACGACTTTTTCTGATTCTAAGATTATTTTAACTGTAAATAGGAGAAGACATCTGAAATTTAACTATGATCAGAAATTCAGATTACAACAGCTTTGTTTGCTGTGCTGTTTGTAATAAAATAATCCCACCAGCCCCTTTTGGAAAAACCTTCAAACGGATCCATGAATACAAGCCACTGAAGACACGCTTTTACACTCACAAAGACATACTAGGTAAGTGACTTTATTGTTTTCCTTTGTTGTAACACTTCATAGCGTTATGTGTCATTCTTTCTGGTACACAGACTTTTATCAGCTTTTTTCTCTTCAGAGTTGCTTGTCTGTACAGGGATGTTTGAGAAGAAAATGGGTTGGAATACAGCTTCTCCACTTATAGTTGTGTGTATTGGGCAGGGTATTTAGTCTCTCAATCTGTTTCCTTATGTGGAAATAAAGATACTAATACCTATCTTACAGATTGTTATGAGACTTTAATGAAGTATTCGTATCTATTATAAATCCTAGCACATAATAGTAAATGTGAGTTCATTTTGCCCTTGGCCATACTTGGGCACCTTTCAGTATGTGTAGGAGAGGAAATATTATCTCTAAATAATACCCTAATTGGATGGGCACAGTGGCTCACACCTGTAATCCCAGCACTTTGGGTGGCCAAAGTGGGCATATCGCTTGAGGCCAAGAGTTCAAGACCAGCCTGGCCAACATGGCGAAACCCCGTCTCTACTAAAAGAATTTAGGCAGGCATGGTGGCATGTGCCTGTAATCCCAGCTACTCGGGAGGCTGAGGTGAGAGAATAGCTTGAACCCAGGAGGTGGAGGTTGCAGTGAGCTGAGATCGCGCCACTGTACTCCAGCCTGGGTGACAGAACGAGACTCTGCCTAAAAAAAAAAAAAAAAAAAATTTAAAGTACCCTAATAAATGGGTAAAAGAAACTATAACCTTTAAATAGTAGCTGGTGGCATAAAAGTAGATACATATAGATAACATGAGGACTTTTACTGTATATACATATGTATAATACATAAGCAAATCAAATTGTGCTATAGGTTTCCGTCTCTCTTTTATTCTCATAAGAGTTTTCAATCTGACCTTGAGCCTTGTAAGTATTTTCCTAAGGACTCTCAAAATACTCCTCTGATCCTCTCTTCCTTTAAAATGGTAAACTGAGGTGATTTCATTTCATTTCTGATGTTTGAAAATATAAGAAGCTGGAGAGGTGTTTGGAAAAAAACACTAAAATGTAGGGGGAGATCAAATTGGAATCATCCTCTAAAAACATCAATACCAAAATTGTTTTTTAGCATTTAGTAAATGCTTAGTATGAATGATTCATTATAATCTCTAAAGTGACTTTTCATACCCAGGACAGTGTATCTCCATTCTTAGATATACCTTAATGATTGATTTCCTTGTGCCTTATGGAATATCTAACCCAAACCTTAAGTGGATAAGTTAAATCTATTGTTAGAAATTAATCTTTTCTATTCAGTGACCTTTATTTGTCGCTGAACTGTTTTAAGTTAAAAAGAAAAAAAGTTGAAATTCTCTGTTCTTTATAAGTAAGTTCAAAAGCATGTTGAAATGTCCATAGAAGAGCTAGTGAGTATTTCATAGGACAATAGTTCTCAATCCTGGCAGTGCACTATATAGAACTTTGAAAAATACATTAATACAGATATCCAAACACAGACCCACTGGATTTAATACTAATCTAACACAGAGCCACTAAATTAGGACCTCTACAGTCAGGATTAAGCATGTGTATTTTTTCCTTCATGTTTAAATAACCTTTTTTATTTCAAGATAGTTTAAGACTCACAAGTTGCAAAATATATCAGAGTTCCCTTGTACTCTTCATCCAGCTTCCATTGATATCTTATGTAATCCTGGCACTTTGTCAAAGCCGGAACATTGGCATTGAAACAATACTATTAACTCAGGTACAGACCTTATGTATACTTTTTTCCCCCAGGCATATAGTTTTATGAAATTTAGCACTTGTGTATGTTAATGTAACCGTCACCACAATCACAACATGGAGCTGTTCCATCACCACAAAGGAACTCCCTCGTGTTACCCCTTAGCTGTCATTCTCTTCTCCCCAAACTTGAACCCCTGACAACCACTAATCTGTTCTCTATCACTATAATTTTATCACTGAGTATGCTATCTAAAGAATCATACATTATATAACCCATTGAGATTGGCTTTCTTCGCTCAGCATAATGCCCTTGAGATTCATCCAAGTTGTTTATTAATAGTTTTTTCCTTTTACAGTACGTGCACTAAAAGCTTTGCAGGAGTCCTGTTGTACAATCAGGGTTGAAAACAACTAATAAAACCAATGGGATTTAAACATGAAAGAGGACAGCGGTAGCCTACGCCTGTATCACATTTTTATGAAGTTCAATACATTGATGCTCCATGCTTAGTCACATTTTGTCCTAGAAAATCTTTTCTAATTATTTCTATACAGTGTTGGGCTTTTGCAGTTTGTGTCCATCTCTACTGTAATATATGCTGCCCTGTGTTTTTAAGATTCACTGATGAACTAGTAGGAGACTCTCTGCCATCAAACATATACTTTTAATTGCTAGTGACAGAAACATTAACTCAGAATAGATTGCATAAAATGGAATTTCTTGACTCTTTTTAACAGAGAAACCCAAGGGAAATCTGGCATCAAGGCTTTCAGTCTGTCCATGCTTACCCTTTTAGTGAGTTGGCTTAATGGTTTACTGCTGCAGCTAGACTTACTCCAGCCGCTGGGAAAGGAGGAATGTGGATCAAGATAGCTCTAAGAATCTATTACTTTCAGCATAGAAATCCCAAAGGAAGGGCAGGCACGGTGGCTCACGCCTCTAATCCTAGCACTTTGGGAGGCCGAGGTGGGCAGATCACTTGAGGTCAGGAGTTTGAGACCAGCCTGACCAACATAGTGAAATCCCGTTTCTACTAAAAATACAAAAATTAGTCAGGCATGGTGGTGGGCGCCTGTAATCCCAGCTACTCAGGAGGCTGAGGCAAAAGAATCACTTGAATCGGGAGGCGGAGGTTGCAGTGAGCTGAGATTGCGACACTGCACTGCAGCCTGGCCTACAAAGCAAGACTCCCTCTCAAAAAAAAAAAAAAGAAAAGAAAAGAAAAAGAAAGAAATACCAGTGGAGAAAGACCTGGCTATCTGATATTGCGTGGTCCTCTAACCTCCTCTAGACTTTTATTACCTTGTCTGGGTAGAGAGGATATTATTATGGGAATGTTATTATTTGGAAATCAAATTAGATCATTGGCTGAAAAATAGTAAACTTCTACCCCTTAGCTCACTCCATACTGAAGCAGTTAAACCCACAAAGAACCACAGACTAAAGAAAGGCATGTAATGTGTTGAAGGCATTCCACTTCGCCTCTCCTGATGCTAGCACTAGCACCCAAATAGGAACAGGGGGAGAGAGAGAGCTGTATAATGTGCTAAGACCTCTTGAATATTCACTCATCATTCTACTTTGAGTGTACAAAATGTGTCCCTTTCTTCAGGGCATTTATTTCACCTCCCCAGTTGTCTGCTGGTTGTGGACTGGTTGTGATGAGAGGAATGACCAACTCTATCCAGGCCTGACAGTGCTGTGAATTCCCTCCTAATTAGAGAAAAACTTACTCTTTCAATGGGTATCTTTGAAATATATATACTGACATCTCCTAAAAGGATGTATCTCCTAAGTAGCCCTCATAAATAACTACATAATGGTGGAAAGGAAAGCCAGGAAGCAATCGGTGGAGGTTTGTGACCATTGCTCTTCACATACACAGATATTGGGGCAAATATTCTGAAAAAAGAAGAGAAGTTTCAAGAAGATATACTCAGAGAACGCATTGCAAAAGCAGAAGCTGAAGTATGGGCTCAGGTAAAAGAAGTTACATGTCAACCCAAAGTCCATCTTTACAATTCTTTCACATTTTGGATTTGTCTGAAACAACTGTATAGTGTAGTGGTCAGAACTGACTGAATCCTGGCTAGCTGTGGGACCGTGGGCAAGTTCTACAACCTCTGTAGTCTTGGTTTCTTCATTGTAAAAGAGGAATAATAGTACCCATTCTGTGGGATAGTTGGGAGGGTTCAATGAAATAATATGCCTGGCATACAGTAGATGCTTAGTAAGAAGCTGGCATCATCAGGAGCTTCCTTCCTTCTCAGCTGCCCTCTCTGTATGGAGGACTCCTGCTCCCTTTATTTTCATTTGATTGAAACCAGAACTAAAAAGAAAAAAAAATAACTAAGAAGACTCCTTGTTGATAGTTGTTTCTTATGGCCTAACATTTAATATATAGACTATCCATTTGTGGAGCATGTAACACTCCTGTTTCTTCAAATGCTTCTCTATGGCCTACTCCCCTTTTCCTCCCCTCTCTCCAAAATCCTTAATACCTTGTCCATACGACTGCTGAGCGCTATAAGGGCAATTTAAATATCAGGGCTGACATTGGGATCCAAGGCATCAAACTGAAGCAAAGCCTCAATCCTGTAGCCCCACTTCTTCCAATCATAGAATGACATCAATAACTTCCTAAAGAGAATTACAGCTCCTTGAGAGCAGAACAAGCCACTGTGCTTAGAACAATGTTTCTCAGTTTCTTTATAAAATAGACATTATAGCAAATAGTATTAGCATTGTTCAGTATTAATGCCAGCAAAAGCTTGTTATGAAAATGTTTTGAACATACATAATACTCCAGTTCTGTATGAATACTCCAGTTCTGTATACCCCAGATTTTGATTTATCTCAAAATCTTTGTAGTCATCTATTTTTATTAGTGGTAAAATTCAAACTGATTGTGAACCATCAATTATACATCAATTATACAAGGTGATGCTTTTGTAAATAGTCTACAATTTGAATGTAAGTTGGTCTAGTGTTCTGTGTATTCTTTTCAAATAGAGTTGAAGTTCTTTCTGAGGATCTAATGCGGGGGACCTGGATGGTACTCTGCCTCTTTACTCGGCTCCTTCTAGCTTTGTACATCTTTTCACTTCACTGTGTTTTCCAGATTTTCCACAATGCACATATGTTATTTTGAGAGTCAATCAAGCAAGAAATAAAGTGCCAAAGAGAAAAGGCAACCCAGCAGCCTACGTATAGTAAAGCTGCCTTGCCTTTAGCGATTCCAGAAACGGCAAGGCTAGCCCTGGATTGGGATGCGTTAGAGCATCTCTGGCTAAGGCAGACAGTTTGATATGGGAGGTTTGAGATGGGAATGGGGCAAGAAATTAGGGACTCCATGGTGGTTGCTAATTTTCAGTAAATTTGAAAACCTGATTTACTAACATCCCGAATAAGCCAAGTTGCCCTGTGCTTATTCTGCTACATTAATAGATAAATGGACTCTTTCTTTCAAAGGCTAATGAACGTCAAAAACAAGCAGTGGAGAAAGCACTTGAAGAAGCAAATGACAGACACAAAATTGAAATTCAGATTTTGAAAGAGGAACATCAAAAAGATTTACAGGTTTTTATAGTGGCTTGTTGTTTTTTAAAAGTAATTGTATTAGTAAAAAGAAAAAAAAAAAGTTGGCAAGGGAATGAGAAAAAAATAATAAGAAAATCTAGGTTGGTGTTTCATGGCCATTAGCTGGGATCCCTGGGAGGTTCTCAGAAGAGATGCTGAGCTCTCTAGAGCAGTGATGAATGGGTGAAGAAGAACCCATAGCTTACTTCCCAAGGGAAGCTTTGCCTGACCAGCCTTGCCTTGCCACCCACACACTGTCCATGACACCCTGATCTTTTTCATAGCAGTCTTCACTGTAATTAAATAAATGATTGTGTGGTTAGTTGTTGAATGTCTGACTCCCCCACATGACTGCAGCTTTCAGCAGGGGTGTCTGTCTCATCACTGGACTAGCCCTGGTGCCCAGCATAATTCCCTGACTTGGTAGGTGCTCAAATAGTTGAACAAGTGAAGCAGGCTGTTCTCCTTCTCTGATTTCTTCCTTTTTTCTAAAGTTTGCACTTACTGTGCTGCCAAGAGGGACATCTGAGCTGTCCCTCAAGAATTTAATGCAGGGCCAGATGTCACAGATGAAGGATACTAACCTGTAGCCTGTTCAGGTACATGACTCTAGGTAACTTACAAACTTTCAGGTGGAGACCCTAGTATTCATTGTTAGTTCAGTAACTGGATTACAAAATCTGCTCAAAGGAAAAGGTTACAGATCTATTTTCACATTTTGGTCAAGGGAGGGACAGGACAGGATAAGGTACAGGTATGACAATACATGGGCAGAAGCTGGAGGAAAGTGGCAGAGGTCCAGCCCCAGGTTTGGCCTAACTTAAGAACACTAATGAGCAGTTCAGGGACTGCAGGCCAATTTATTCATTGTTGCAACAACGAGCACCTACCATATACTAGATGTGTACCAGGTGAGAAAAATCAACTGTCTTTACCCAGAGAGGACTTGCTGGCAGGAAGGGGAGCTCCTCCCCAGGGCTCCTGAAGGCTTCGCTCCAGTGGCCTGCCTCAGCCAGGGTTGGTATGGTGCCTGAGGGGTTGGCTGTGGTGGCCCACTGCCCATTCCCCATTTCAGTTAAAATGTGAAGAGCATTTATAGCATGTCTTAGGCAGGCCTGCTCTTCAGTTGCTATGTACAAGTATGGCCATACTGGCAATTAAAGTATTAAAATACTTCTCTATCAGTTGATAACTAGTCACCCGCTAAGCCCTCTATCACCTTGGTCACCCTGGTTGCTTCCCCAGCAGACTCCTGGACCTCTCCCAATCCAGCAATTTAAAAGGATAACTCCAAAAAAAAAAAAAAAAAAAAAAAAAAAGATAACTCATGACTTGGCAAGGGGCTCTAGTTCCC
>NW_012099121.1:678774-698940 GCF_000951045.1 Mandrillus leucophaeus
CTAAGCCCTCTATCACCTTGGTCACCCTGGTTGCTTGTGAGCCAAGATTGTGCCATTGCACTCCAGCCTGGGTGACAAAGGATAACTCCAAAAAAAAAAAAAAAAAAAAAAAAAAGGATAACTCATGACTTGGCAAGGGGCTCTAGTTCCCTGCTATAATGCTGCAGCCAGAGGCCATTCAGATAGGTGGGCCCTACTGTGCTGGTTGATACACATTTTGAATGTCCTTCCTGGCATTAGGTTGTAAAGATATGAGGAAGATGTGATGCCTGTTTCAAGGTTCACATGCAAGTCTTTCTTTAAATAATGTTATTGCACCCCACATAGCCTTTGAGTGGAGTTGATGCACTTAGTGCTTCAGTAGAAAGAAGCCCTAAGAAAAGTTAAAGGTAGATAGTTAAAGGGGGATTGACCTTCCTGAAATAATTGTCCAGGGGTTGGGAATTTACATTTATACCACCATTTCAGGTATTTTTTATTTATGAAGGAATGATTAGTCTAGAGTAGTGTATGGGGTTATTTCAGCCTGTTATATCTGCAGGATACTAAGACACAGACATCAGTACTGCTTCTCAGGGCTTCTCTGTGAACCACCTGCATCAGAATCTATTCACATGGGGGCCTGACATACAGATTCCTGGGCCTCATTCTGACCTACCGACTCCATCAGCAGCCCAAGTGATTCTCACACATATTAAAGTTTGAGATTACCAATATATAGCAGAAAACCAAGTTCCTCTAGAACAAAATATTAAATTCTGATGTGTCGAGACCACCAGGGATTGCTCTAAAGAGTTTGGTGTATTTCCTGCACAGGGGAAATTGCCCCATCCAGACCTGGCTCCACTCTTGAGTTCTTTTGTCCTCTTCTGCTCTTTTCCTGGTGCTCTTTTTTCTTGTGGGGTGTGGGTAATAGAACAGCCATGGGCTTTTGGGGACCTTTAACTTTTTTTTTTTCTTTTGTTTATAAAAACACTAAACATTCAATTCCAGAGAACCAAAAATCCCACCTTCCCACCGAACACTGCTAAGGGGCCTGTGTTCTGCTTCATACCTTTTCTCTTTTCTTCCTGTCTTGTTAATGCTTTTAAAAACAAATGAGTTTTTTATATAAATAAAGTTTTTAAAGTGTTAAAAAAAAGGAGTTTGGTGTGTTTCAAATGCATGCTGTTAGATAAAATTTCTAGATCTTATTTGATGGATAGGTAATCTTTTGAAAAGGTGTTTATATTATTGAAAGACAATAATATCAAAAAGTAAATGAGAAGATGAAAGCTAAAGGAAAAATAAATGAAAAACTAGAGTAGAAAATATAAGAAAGTCATAGGTAAATTTAAAACTTAAAAATGTATATATGCCATGATGTCCTGTGCAGTTATCACTGATTGGACCTTGAGCTTTCTGGCAGCCAATGCAAAGAGGGAAATGCTGTGACTCACCATGCCCATAAGGTACAGACAAATTAGGCACCTGAGAGGCTCAGATATTCCTGGCTATGAAACCTCAGAGCAGTATCTCCTGAGGGGGACATTGTGTAAAAATGCCTGTCAAACATCTGTACAGTTAATACGATGGAGTCCATGAATCTGTTTCTTACAATATCTCAAAATGTGGGGTGACTCACTCAAGATGCATTTCAGTAAAAGCATTTCATTAAAAGTAAAAGCAATGTAAGGCCTCCTTACATTGAATAAGAACACTGACAAACAGCAGGTTACTTAATTATTTTTGGAGCTTTAAATATATATTCCACATGCTATGTGAGACAGTAAATGAATTTTGGTTTTATTAAATCATTACATAAAAGAGGGACTGAGTTCAATTATCTGAATTCCTAGTTAGTAATTAGGAATCAGATAATTTCTAATTATCTGAATACCTGCTTCAGAACCCAGCCAAAGTAAAAGGCTGGAATGTCATTTTTAAATTCTATGATTCAATAATTTATTGTATGTTTAAAAATGACTGAAAGAGTATAATTGGATTGTTTGTAACACAAAGAAAGGATAAATGCTTGAGGTGAGGGATATTCCATTTAACCTTGTGTGATTATTACACATTGTATGCCTATACCAAAATACCTCATGCACCCACAAAAATTGAAAATTAAAAAAAAAAACAAAAACACAATCACTTTGTGCCAAAAAAATTCAGGCATACAACAGTCTCACACCACCCTATTGACACTGACTTTTTTTCCTTCTTCAACAGATGTTTGCAAGAGTTCTATTAAATACATTTCATTCTGAAAAAAATTAATGATTCATATAGGAATATATTATGGTAGTACTTCACCTGTCTTAAGCTCAACCATCACCCAGCAGTCTGAATTACTGAGAATGTACTTGAAAACCCAGAAGTAAGTTAAAATGTCTCCCTAAGGAATTAAATAAAGGCCTCTGACTACAAGAGAGTAACTCAGGCTTATTACACATAGCAGAACCTCTTCACCCCCACTCAGATGTCATTATGCTTATTTGACAACCTAAACCCAACAGACTTAGATGCTTAATTTTTCTTTTGTTTTCTTTTCTTTTGAAATGGAGTCTCTCTATAGCCCAAGCAGGAGTGCAGTGGTGCGATCTCGGCTCACTGCAACCTCTGCCTCCTGAGTTCAAGTGATTCTCCTGCCTCAGCCTCCCGAGTAGCTGGGATTACAAGTGTGCACCTCCACACCCAGCTAAGTTTGTATTTTTAATAGAGACAGGGTTTTGCCATGTTGGCCTGGCAGCCAGACTGGTCTTGAACTCCTGGCCTCAAATGATCTGCCCTCCTCAACCTCCCAAAGTGCTGGGATTATAGGCATGAGCCACCACACCCAGGAGGGTTGCTTGATTTTTCAAATTGGAAATAGATTAAACACTGGAAAGTAAAAATAACAAAAAGGGGCTCACTGATAGCAGCTACAGCAGCATCCTCAGCCTGATGGCAAGTAATCTTCCTGTTCTTTGAAGAAAAGAAAAATTTGATTTGATACCTACAAGGAACAAAGATGAAATTTCAAAAAGCAAAACAATCTGGGGTCGTTTATGACAGATAACAAGTGGCTCTATGAACTTCAACAATTATTAAATGCCACATGAAGTTTTTGGCCCAGTACAACCATTCATCTTTGTCTACCAAGCCTGGATCATCAAGAAAGTGTTAGATTGTTTCATAATGTTCTTTTTATGGTGTTAAAGACATTTAGAAACATTTCCATTCAAAATATTTTGTCCAAAAAATTTTAGTAATTTAAGAGACAAAGCCTTCTGCTAGCAGAAGACAAAGCCTTCTGTAGGAAACCCAGCTAGCATTTCTAAATGGCCAATGTTTTCCTAAAATGATTTTCTAAATATATCAACTGAGGCCACTTTGGAGAGATTCTTAAAGTTGATTTCTGGTGTCTGTTTCATTTTTTAACTTTTCACCCTTGAAGTAGCCAAAGTGAGAAACTGAGAACTTTTTCTCTTGAAAAAGCTGAAAGGTCTGTCTTAACAAATATTTTAATTGTTGAAATAATCTTCTGAGAAGCTGAAGCAATTTCAGTTTCCATTATAATTTAGAGTTCTCTTGACTTTCTCTCAGCTTCAGCTGAGGAATCTCTCTGGACACTGTAAACAGCTGGCTCTCTCAGGGGCTCCCGTAGAAATGGTGCTAAAGGGAGTTGAGCAATCTTCAGCCAGGAGAACTCTTACTGGTTTTATTCCTTTCTATTCTGGGTAAGATTTCATTTAAAGAAGGGATTCTGCAGCTATTGAAAACCAAAGAAAACCCACTGTACTATGTCTTACAAGACTGTACAATTGATGAATCTCTTGAAAGACTCTAGTATCGCAGCCAGGAATGAAGTGAGAAACTGGCAGTCAGCAACCCTGGCTTCTATCCCTAGTTCTTCCATTGATGTGCTATGTGAAATAACTTAATTTCTCTATGTTCTTTTGATGTCTTCCCAAATAGAGATAAACATTTACCTTTGGGCCAGGCACAGTGGCTCATGTCTGTAATTTCAGCAGTTTGGGAGGTCAAGATGGGCAGATCACTTGAGCCCAGAAATTCAAGACAAGCCTGGGCAACATGGTGAAACCCTATTTCTACAAAAAATAGAAAAATTAGCCAGGCATGGTGGCAAGTGTCTATAGTCTCAGCTACATGGGAGGCTGAGGTGGGAAGATTGCCTGAGCCTAGGAGGTCGAGGCTGAAGTGAGCCGTGATTGTGCCATTGCACCCCAGCCTGGGCAACAGAATGAGAACCTGTCTCAAAAAAAAAAAAAAAAAAATTACCTTTAAGTGAAAATTTTAAAATACGTGGACAGAATGATTTGCTCCTCCTCTTTATAATGTTATATTTCTACGTATTGTTATATTTCTGTAACATGTATTGCACAATTAGGTTGTTGGCCTCTTCCACTAGACAGTGAATCCCCTGAGGACCAAGATCCCCACCTTCTTGTGTATGTAGCATCTGAGCCTCGGAGTGCCAGGCACACTGTGGTATTAGTAGGCATTTCCAAAATGGTGGCAGGGTTTTCCTTGAGTGCAATTTGTGGGTCTGTTTTCCACAGGTCTTGGTTTGACTAGTGCTTCGTCTACTTATTTGGTTGAAGGCCCTCCTCAGGTCCTCCTTCCTGGAACAATGGAGCACTGATTCCTGTCCCTTCCGCAAAGGAGAAATGGCCCCTCAACACTAATAAGTTGGAATGCTGAAACAGTGGTGGGGACAGGTGGGCAGATTCCTGTGACTGCAATATCGTGCAATTGTTTTCTGCCTGAACCTCAGGTTCTCTCCCACCCAGGAGACACTCAGGAGGCATAATAATTATTTCTGCCATTTTCCAGGACTGGCTTACTAAAGCAGAATTGCATTATGTAATTATGCATAATGATACTATGATACTAGAATATTTGAACAATCAAGAAAAAAGACCTTTAACCCTACCCCTCTAACCCAACTATTTTCTTTTTTCCATATTCCCTTTCAATATTATCTATGTAGATATTTATATTACATTGTTTGTATATTTTTGGTTCTACCTAACATCATATAAATAAAAGTTTTCCATATCATACACACTCTTCTTTTAAATCATCAGTGTTAACAGGTACACTTGCCAGCAGATAGATAAAACTATGGTTTAAATAGCCTCTTAATGTGTGGTTTTAGACATCAAATCTGTAATAGCTAAACCTAGTTTTGCCATTGCTTCAGGAAGTGACAGCTAAAACTAAGACAGAGATGTATCAAAACATGGATGACGAAATGAAGAGAGAGCACTTGGCTGCAGAACAGCGCATGGTCCACAGAATCCAAAGGATTATGATGGAATGCCACAGAGAGAAGGTGGAAGCTGTGGAGAAAGCCAGGGCTGAAGAAAGACTCATCGCCCAGAAAGCAATCCAGGCCCAGAAAAGGTATTCCAGAGAACTCATTTGCAAATTAGTATCTTCCTTTATCAAAATCAACCTGGAGAAACAGATAAGGTTACAGTACATAGGTAGATGTTGCCCAGTTTTTGTGTTTTTACATTTTTATTATGGAAAATACCAAACATAGGGAGCAATTTATATTGTAGAGTATGTGTGTGGCTTAAAGAAAAATAATAACGTAAATACTCAAAAACTTACCACTCAGCTTAAGGGATTGAAAATTGCTGTTTTCTAAAGCTCTCATGTGTTCTTCCTCAATCATATCTTCTTCTTGTCCCTGCTTGAAAGATAGCTAGTCTCTAAATATGGTATTTTTCATTCTGTATCACCAGTTTTAAGAAACCGAGGGCAGGAATCAAGAAATCGTTTCCCGTAAACACATCATTAAAATCAATCTTCACATTCTCTAGCCTAGATCATACACTATTATGTTTGTGTTACTTTTTGGTCTTTTTCTTATTATACAAGTAATATATGTTGCAAAAGAAATTGACATTATGGAAATATATAGAGCAAAATTGCAAGTCCTGATGCATTTCTTCCCCTGCACCCTCCCTGCCTCCCAGAGACAGTTATTTTAAACAATACAGTCTATATCCTTCCATGCCCTTTTGATGTGTTTACAGCCATATGTATGTGCATAATCACAGATCAGATCACACATATATATATTTTAAGACAACCAAGGTAACTATTTCTATATATGTAATGATTATTTGCTGGAACAGGACAGCAGTTAGGAGTTCAGGGATTGTCAGGGGCAAGAGAAAAAACGTAATTTCCAGATTTTTTTGTACCAGGTCATTTACCTGCCCATGATCACTGATTTGTAGCAGCAGAGCTGAGACTGAGACCTCCCTATTTGGCCTTTGTGACTGGTCCCTTTTGCTTTGCTGCTTGAGTTAACAAACAAATCCATTTCTATATAATTAATGGGTAAAATCTTTTTCATTAGAACTCTTTAGAACAGGGACACAGGTAAGATCCTGGAGGAGGTACAGATAAATGAGAATGAGAGCTGCAGCTGTGACAGTTTAACTGGTACCTCTCTTCCTGCATAGACTACAGGTCATTGTGGAGGTAGAAGACGAAGATGAGAGGGGATACCAGGAGGGGGTTAGGGAATGAGTCGTGGCTCAATGCACTGGAAGGTGGATCCTCTTTTCCTTTTTCTCCTGCCGGGCATCTGCAGGAGCTCTGCAGGCACTCGTGGGACCCTCTGGGTCCCTTCCTCACACACACTTGCGGTCTCCTCCCTCTCTTGCTAGATTGTTTTTGCACCCCCTCCAGCCCTTTCCTCTGTGAGGTTTGATGGAAGGTTTTCAATGTCTGCCTTTTATTGAATCTGTAGACTAGGATTAAGGAACTGCCATGTGTAGTGTTAAAATATATCCAGCTAGAATGCCCATTTTGTTTATTGATGTTTCCCAAGTGCCTGGAAGAAAGTCTGGCACATGGTAGGCATTCTTGAAATATTTATTGAACAAATGGTTTAAATTTCTTGCAGTTAGTCGAAGCCACTCTTCAGCACACCAGATCTTATAAACTTTCATCAAGACTTAAGGATTCAGAACACTTATATATCATGAGAAATTTGTTAACTATACGGAAAACTTTTTTGTGGATTGAGGTGATTAGATTCTAAACAGGTTGCCCAGGAGACACTGGACTCTTTCTCTTAAAGTTAAAAAAAAAAAAGGCTGGGGGCGGTGGCTCAGGCCTGTAATCCCAGCATTTTGGGAGGCCAAGGCAGGTGGGTCACGAGGTCAGGAGATCTAGACCATCCTGGATAACAAGGTGAAACCCCGTCTCTACTAAAAATACAAAAATATTAGCCGGGTGTGGTGGCAGGCACCTGTAGTCCCAGCTACTCTGGAGACTGAGGCAGGAGAATGGCGTGAACTCGGGAGGCGGAGCTTGCAGTGAGCCAAGATCTCACCACTGCACTCCAGCCTGGGCGACAGAGTGAGACTCCGTCTCACACACACACACACACAAAAAAGTCTCTGTTTGTAAAGGTTCTAATTGTTTTCTAGCCCAAGGCAAGGCATGAATGAAATAACCACTCAGGACTTTTTGTGGTCATGGCTGTAATTCCTACTGACAGCTTCCCTTATTCAATACCCAGCACATGCAAGGCCTTTTGTATACTCCTTCTTGTATCTGCATATCCCTTCCTAGGAGATTGTATCATCCTACATATCTTCAGGCAAAGACCCTGGAGGGTTAAGGCCTTAAAGGGAAACTAAGTAAACTGCCAAAGGTCACAGAGGAAAGAGGTGACAGGGCCTGATTTGAACCCTGGCCTTTATGATGTCAAAGCTTATGACCTTCCATTGTGCTACCTGCTCTAGAGATAGAGAAGCTATGTGAGTTTTCTAGAGGGTTTGTTCACTTCAACAGAGCTCCTCAAGTACCTTCTGTGGATGTGGCACAAATTAAGGGCTCTTTCTCAACACTGTGTAAAATCACTAGAGCATGGCTGCCCCCAACAAGCAAGGCTGGATGGACTGGTACAAATAGCACATAGGTGCTGGAAGAGTTCAAAGTCCTGGAAAGATCAAGCAGTATGGGTGGGGTATGTAGTGAGGTCGGTTTTTTGGAGGAAGTTTGTCATGGGTTGGGCCTTAGAGAGAAGGTAGGAGGTGCCACCTGTGAGAGAGGCAAAAGAATGAGAACAGAATGAGCAAAGACATGGAAGGAGAAAGCGTGATGTATAATGAGGCAGCACCAAGGGGAGGTTCAAGAGTGTTAATAACCCGGGGATAGAAATGCACTGCTGAATGCTGGCATCTGGAGATGTCCCTCACCTACCTAACTTCTGAAATGCCTGCAGCCTCCTGCCAGACCAAAGCGCCAGGAGTTCCCCATGTCCCAGGTAGAAAATCAGAATATAGGTTACTGGTAAGCACAATGCTTGTACCTGATTGAAATAGTGCTAACAGTCCTATAGTTCTAATGAAAAGTAGATTAATAGCTTATTTACAGACTAACCAGGTAAAGGATCAATTGCTAGTATGGATTTTCCATGGTTTATTTTTTCCCTATCAGTTAAGATTGAGCTATTACATATCAGATTATGATTTTATTTAGTAACTTGTTTTCATTCTCCAAGAGTCTGTTTTATAAAATATCAGACTGAATCCTGTAAATTTGGACACACACTACAACTATTTTGAAAATAGTTACTTTTCTGGCCAGTGCCACCCTGAAATACGGTGTGTATTTCAAAATTACAAGTGTACAGCCTCATAAAGATAGAGATGGCAGAAGAACCTCACTGCTTACAGAAAGCATAGACATTCACTTCACGTCGGAATGGGCATTGGGGGGGTTATGGAGCTGGACATGCCATTCCTTCTGCCAGCCAGTCATTGGTGAGCCTCCTTGATGTTGCTGGTTGAGGTGGTTGGTCCACATGCTGAACACCTCTACTTGTCATGTTCTTCCTTATGTGGATCCAGAAACTCTGGGCCTCACCTTTACCCTTGGCTTCTGGCCCTGCTGCTCCTCTGTGCATGGTGATCCTTCAAATGTTTGAGGAGAGAGAATATGTCCAAGATTTAATTTGAAGAAGGGAAGGAAAAACCAAAATGTACTAATACCTAGTTCTTTCACAGTTCTTTCTCGTATGATAAGCTTTCTAGGCCCTCTTTCAGTTAAAAAAAAAAAAAAATACAGGTAGACTAATTTATGTACATTGAAAAACATTTTACACATATCCCAAGAATTGGCTATTTTCCTATGGCAAATATTTCGCTTATGTTAAGAATCCTTTTTAAGCATGATTTTTTTTTTTTTTTTTTTAAGAGAGTCTTGCTTTGTTGCCTAGGCTGGAGTGCAGTGATGCGATCTCTGCTCACGCAACCTCTGCCTTCCAGGTTCAAGCAATTTTCCTGCCTCAACCTCCCAGGTAACTGGGATTACAGGTACTCACCACCATGCCCAGCTAATTTTTGTATTTTTAGTAGAGATGGGGCTTCTCCATGTTGGCCAAGCTGGTCTCGAACTCCTGACTTCAGGTGATCCACTTGCTTCTGCCTCCCAAAGTGCTGGGATTACAGGTGTGAGCCACCACGCCCAGCCTCATGAATTCTTTTAAGCTTTTGTAATGTTCCAACATATCTGCTTTAAAATTTAGTGTTATTCAGCACAACATGTATTAGAGAGAACTTCATCTGTATTACCCACTTATTCATTCATACATTTATTGATTGCCTGTTGTATCCACAACGGGCACCACGCAAGGCAGGGGAGATACAAAGATAAATGGACATTCCAGGTCACACCCTCGATGCACTGCACCCCACACCACTCCTGGCTTTAATTCCACAACTTCAGGGAACTCATCAGAATGAAATTCAGAGTCGCTCAGACCTTAAACCAAAGGATCAAATATTCAAGCACTAAGGCAGGCTGGGAAAAGTTGGGTCTGGGCGCAGCGGCTTGTGCTTGTAATCCCTGCACTTTGGGAGGCCGAGGTAGGAGGATCACTTGAGTCGAGCCTGGCCAACATGGCAAAAACCTGTCTCTACAAAAAATACAAAAATTAGCTGGGCATGGTGGCACATGCCTGTAGTCTCAGCTACTCCAGAGGCTGAGGTGGGAGGATTGCTTGAGCCCAGGAGGCAGAGTTTGCAGTGAGTCAAGATGGTGCCACTGTACTCCAGCCTGGGCAACAGAGTGGGACCCTGTTTAAAACCAAAAAAACGAGAAGAAAGAAAAGTTGGAAAGATTTTTAAAGTACCAGATTCTGTATAGCAGTAAGATATTTTGATATCAGGGAGTCTGAAAGGGACTGTCATTGAGGTTGGGAGCTGGAGTCATCTGAGATATACGTTATTGGATCAGTTTTACCTGAGCTCAATTCTGGTGGAGCCTTCCAGTTAGCCCATAAATGAAACCTCCCATTTGAGTGAGAGGAAAGTCAGCCCCACCTGGCAGGAAACTCATGCCTGCTTGTGTCAGAGGACACAGGCAGCACAGCTTCCTCTTTGGAGATTGGTCCCTGGTCATCACCCTGACAATCTCATCGACAGCCTGAGGATGTTATCAGACATCAGACTAAATCCTAAGAATGTGTGTCGATGCACACTGCCCACTCTATACACAGCATCACTTCTATTAATGGAACCTCCATTCCCCTGTGACCCAGGTGGAAAATTAGCAAGTTGGTTTCGATTCCTCTTTTTCCCACATCCCCTGTATCTTTGCAGTCACAGATTCTGGCAGCTATGACTTTTTAATATTTCCTAGGCTTAACCCTTTCTCTTCCTCTTCCCAACCCTCTCTTTTGTCATTAGTTCAGACCCTCATCGTTGCACCTCAAGAATATTATGAAATGATACAATTGGTCTCTCTAGCTCACCCCACTAAGATTCAGTTCATCCACTGTTACCTGAATAACAAGTCTAAAATGTTATTTTCATTGTGCTGCCCTCCTGACAAAAAATTTATAGTGCCCACTCGAGCTTGAAGCAGGTAATGATTAAGGGCAGGAACTCTACAGCTTACTCAGTTGTGTGACACTGAACAACTCACTCTTCTCTAAGCCTCCATTTCCCACCTGTTACAAGGGAATAGTCACAGGTTATAAATAAAAATAGGCCGGGCACGGTGGCTCACACCTGTAATCCCAGCATTTTGGGAGACCGAGGAGGGTGGATCACTTAAGGTTAGGAGTTCAAGACCAGCCTGGCCAACATAGTGAAACCCTGTCTCTACTAAAAATACAAAAGTTAGCCGTGTGTGGTGGTGCACACTTGTAATCCCAGATACGTGGGTGACTGAGGTAGAAGGATCCCTTGAACCTGGGAGGCAGAGGTTGCAGTGAGCCAAGATGGTGCCACTGCACTCCAGCCTGGATGACAGAGCAAGATTCATCTCTAAATAAATAAATAAAATATCAGCTTCAATGGGTTATTGTGAAAATTAAATGAGATATCATGCATGTAAAATGCTTACCACAGTTCCTGCAATACAGTAAGCACTCAATAATCATTACCCTTGTTATTAATATTGGAAATAGTTGGTGGGAAAAGGAAGAAGAGAAATAGTTTAGTGGCTACAGAGGCTAAAGAAAGATGTGATTTACTTCAAGACTAGGGAAGTCTGTCAGGTTTGAAAGTCAAGTGGAAAGACTCAGAGAAGATGAGAGAATTGCATCTTGGAGGGTGGAATGTAGGAGATTGGGTCAGTGGTAAATCTTGGAAAGGCTGTATTAGACTGGGAGGCAGAGGGGGAGGATTTTTATTAACAATCATACATTTGAGATCTTAAAACCTCAAATCTTTGAGGTTCTGCTCAAACTGTGTTAACTGCAGAAATCCACTGGAAATGTATCACAGTGGCTAAGAGCTTTTGTCCTGGACTCAGACTGCCTGAGTTGTATTGCAGATTTTGCCTCTTTTACTTATTAAGCAAACTTAGACAAATTACTTAACTCCCTGAGCTCAATGTCTTCTTCATAAAAAGAGCATAGTAATGGAACCACACTACAGAATTGTTTTTGAGGATTCATTGAATTAATGTAGGCATAGAATGCTCATTAACCTGCTTGGACATGGTAAGACGTCAACCTGGTTGGCTGCTATAAATTATATATAATTCCCTACATTATAGCCAGAAGTCTATTAATCATTTAGCAGTGCTTCTGAATGTGTGGTCCAGAGACCCTTCAAGGTCCCTGAGACTCTTTATGGAGGCAGTCCATGAGATTAAAACTATTTTCTTAATAACACTAAGACTTTATTTGCCTTTTTCACTCTTAGTCTCCTATGAATATAAAATAGTGTTCTCCAGGGTTTTGTGATATGTGATATCACAATAAATTGAAACAGTATGAAAATTCAGCTTTTACTAAGCTGGAGATTAAAGAGTTTTGCAAAAAAAAAAATTAAAATTAGGCTGGGTGCAGTGGTTCATACCTGTAATCCCAGCACTTCGGGAGGCCAAGGCGGGTGGATCACTTGAGGTCAGGAGTTCGAGACCAGCCTGGCCAACATGGTGAAATCCCATCTCTACTAAAAATATAAAAATTAGCTGGGTGTAGTGATGCACACCTGTAATCCCAGCTACTCTGGAGGCTGAGGCATGTGAATCACTTGAATCTGGGAACTGGAGGTTGCAGTAAGCCAGGGTCAGGCTGTTGTGCTCTAGCCTAGGTGACAGAGCAAGACACTGTCTCAAAAAAAAAAAAAAGTTAAATTATACCATTCTTCTCATGAAATATTTCATCATTTTGGAAAATGTTTTTCATAAGAGATTTTTAATATTTTTAAAATGTCTCCCTTTTAGTTTATATAACTGTTAATGTCAGTACCTATAACTCGTATAAACAAAAGCTCTTTGGTTTCCTCAATAATTTTGAGAGTGTAAAGAGTTCCCGAGACCAAAAAGTTTGAGGTGACTGTCATAGAGTATTTCTCAGATAAAAATCAAGATTAAAGCTAAATCTATCCTGTGAGTATAAAGTTTTTTCATCTCTGGCTAAAGGTCAGCAGCTGGATTAATATAAAGAAATACTTTCTCTACAGAGTTTGGAACTCTGATCCTATCTCCTCATTTTTAAGCACAATGCATGTATATTTTCCTGAAAAAGGTGGTCTCAGGTTTCTAAAGTTGCCATTAGATGTTAGATTAGTGGCCTCACCCTAACCCACAGCAGGTAAGTACATAGGAAGCGTCCCTGCTCTGAAAACATGTTTTGTTTGTTAACAGCTAATGCAGTCCAAAAGCTCATCTGTATCAGCCTGTCTCAGGCTGGTGGCTCATCTCAACAATTACTCAGTCATCTGTGTTTAAAGATGAAATTATTTTGTTTTTAGTGGCCAATCCATCTAACTTATAAATCCATATTATCCTTTGTAGCAAAGCCACGGAGGAAATTGTGAATACTGGTATCACAGTTACTAAGGATGAGAAGACCAATGTGGCCCGACTGATGAGGGAAAAAGAACATGAAATGAACGTCCTCTATGGCATAGCTCAGAGGCAGAAGCAAGAAGAGGTACAGGAAGTGCTTCAAGAAGCGGAGAAAACACATCAGGCCACTCTTGGCAATGTGATGGATACACTGGCCAACACCCAGGGGGAGCTGCTGTCTATAGCAAAACAACTGGGAATCATGACAAATTGGAAAGATTTCCTAGAGGAGGAATTACAGGAAACCAGGATGGCATTTCAAAAATACATCAATTATACCTTTCCTAAGCTTTCACCAGGACATGCAGATTTTATTCTGCCAGAAAGAAAGAAAACACCTTCTAATCTTGTTATTGAGGAGAACAAAACAACTCTTGATTAGAAGTCTTCAACTGAAATTTCACTACAAAAGACATCATTCTAGACTAAATAAATTAACTCATTACAAAAACCATTTATTGATTTCCCAGCCTTGTGCAGGGTACTATTGGGCCGTAAGATTTTTCATGGAAAACCAAAATATTAAAAAGTACATTCCAGATTATAGTGAGCCAAGTCTGAGAAGAAAAAACTGTGAGAGGGAGCAAACTGATTAAGAGGGGAAAGGTTTCTTGGATGAAGCCTAAACACGCTTCTGTATCTGTCTTTATTCATTTCTACATCAGACATATAATTAATTATTTCAGTATTTATTGCCATAGAAAACAAGTAAAGGAAGTGTCCTTAGGTTTTTCCTGTTTTGGGCAGGTGTGCTAAGTTCCAGTAGAGAGATTATCATTTGGTGAATGCAGTAGCATTGTGAATTTAAAAAAGCAATTTCTCTCACATACAGTAGGATAAAATTTAAATGCTGGGACTCCCATATAAAGTAATTCAGGAAGGACTTATTGCCCACACAACAGGCAGGTTTGGTCACTTGGTGGGTGTCAACCCAATGACCACAACCAAGGAAGATTTAGCAAGGGGATTTTATTATTTATAAGGAGTAAGGAGAACACCAGGGATAGTCCCCAAAGCAGTGTCTCCCTGAGCAGGGGACTGCGTCAGGTTTTATAAGCATAGGGTAATAAGGCATGATCTGATTGGATCTTGTAATGAGGGGATGTCGGAAGGCATGATCTAACTGGATCCTGCCATGGGGTGATGTCAAAGCTCACTCCAGTTGGATTCTGGATCCTGCCATGCAATGTCCACTTCTTTAATTCAGTTCCCACTCCTGAGTCTGAGCAATTAGTTCCCTCTGTGTTTGAACACTTGGTCCATCTGGGCATGCTCAGGTTACATGACCTGAGGGTCCATGGCAACTGGAAAACAATGTACTACTTTGTTACATAAAAGTTGGGTCAGATTGGTCTGGTATGGCTACAGACTCACTTATATTTGCCAGTTGTAAAAGAAAAAAAGGTGGGAGACATTTCTCAAATCCACTTCTCTGAGAACTCAGAGGGTAAGGTTTTTAAAGGATAATTTGGCAGACAGGGAGCTGGGGAATGGGTGCTACTGATTGGTTGGGGATGAAATCACAGGAGTGCTGGAACTGTCTTCGCACACCGAGTCAGCTTCTGGGTGGGAGTTACAGGACCAGTTGATTCATTTCCTTGGTATGAGTCATGGGTCCAAGTGGTGTCAGTTCATCAGAATGCAAATGTCTGAAAAAGATCTCAAACAACAATCTTAGGTTTTACAATAGAGATGTTATCTGTAGGAACAATTGAGAAAGTTACAACTCTTGTGACCTCTGGCTACATGACTCCTGAGTAGTAAGCAAGCTAGGGAACATGGCTGGTTATCACTGAACTATGCATACGTCTTAGCAGAATTCAGGCTCCTCCCATAATTCTAACATTTTGGCCTTTCATTCATTTTGCAAAGGTGGTTTTAGTGCCTGAACTAGGAGGAGGGTAGTTTTGGGAAGGGGCAATTATCTTCCTTGCTTTAATGTTAAACAATAAATTCCTCCCATGGTTAGCTTGGCCTACACTCAGGAATGAGCAAGGGCAATAAGCTTGTGAGGTTAGAAGCAAGATGGAGTCTGCTATGTTAGATTTCTCTCACTGTCATAAGTTTTGCAAAAGCGGTTTCAGAACCCTAACCCTTCCAGCAGACATGAGCAGGGAGCCAAGAATGATGGGGAGCAGAACTGGATGCCCTTCCCTGAACATGCTGGATGTACTCTCCTGATGCCAAGCCTCACGGGTAAATGTGTGGAGGGGTACACTCTGTAGCTCCCTCCCACCATCCTAATGTCAGGAAAGACAGATTTGCCCTCAGGGTTCTGGAGAGAGACTAATTGCCTGTAGCAAAGTCAAGTGAAATAGCAAAGTCAAGTGAAATAGCAAAGTCAAGTGAAAATTGAAAATGAGTTATGTTTTTGAAATTTCATTGGGACCCTCATGCCTGATTTTCAAGTGAAACTTGACTGAGACAGAGATTAAGTCAGACTATTTTTAAAAAGATTCCCCGAGTGGGCTGGGCACAGTGGCTCATACCTCTAATCCCAGCACTCTGGGAAGCCGAGGCAGGTGGATCACAAGGTCGGGAGATTGACACCATCCTGGCTAACACGGTGAAACCTCATCTCTATTAAAAATATTTAAAAAATTAGTGGGTGCCTGTAGTCCCAGCTACTCAGGAGGCCGAGGCAGGAGAATGGCATGAACCCAGGAGGCGCAGGTTGCAGTGAGCTGAGATCGTGCCACTGCACTCCAGCCCAGGTGACAGAGCAAGACTCCGTCTCAAACAAAAAAAAAAAAATTCCCCGAGTGAACCAATTTTTAGCATAATTTGACAGAGAACAATAATAACTCTCCTTTGAGTACAATACCTAGAGAGGCCATTATAGACCTTAGATACTATGCCCCATATAAATTATTAAAGTTGTAAACATTTTGCAGAGTTACTTTAAAGAGAACTTAAAGAAGTCCATTTATCTTAGTTGTCTTAGATGCTACCTGTGCAGTAAGAGTGCATGCAGTTCACATGGTTTCTGGTAATTAGGAAGCTGTGTTAACTCCTGGAGGCCATCTGGGAAGGCCTCTAAGACTGAGGACTCTTAAGAAATTACTGCAGTTTAATTTTCTGGAATTTATGCTACCAAGACATGAACTTTCTTTTTGCAGTAAAGGAACTTGTGCGCTACGAAACAGATGTATAGCATCACTCGGACAGATGGAGAAGCCTCCATCCTAATCACAAAGCACAAGGAGTTGGGCAGTTTAGTAACCACTGGACTTTTATATCACCAAGAAGTCACTCTGATAGTTTCTTTCTCCAATTCTGATTTCATCTGACTTATTTAAGGCTTGTGTGTTTTAGGCCAGGCATAGTGGCTCACGCCTGTAATCCCAGCGCTTTAGGAGTCTGAGGTGGGCAGATCACTTGAGCCCAGGAGTTCAAGACTAGCCTGGACAACACGGTGAAACCCTTTCTTTACAAAAAGTACAAAAAACAAGCTGAGTGTGGTGGTGTGCACCTGTAGTCCCAGCTACTCAAGAGGCTGAGGTGGGAGGATTGATTGAGCCTGGGAGGTTGAGGCTGCAGTGAGCTGTGATCCTGCCACTGCACTCCAGCTTGAAAAACTATAATTAGTCTGTTTTCACACTGCTGATAAAGACATACCCAAGACTGGGTAATTTATAAAGAAAAAGAGGTTTCATGTACTCACAGTTCCACGTGACTGGGGAGGCCTTACAATCATAGCAGAAGGCAAAAGACACATCTTATATGACAGCAGATAAGAATTGGGAACCAAGTAAAAGGGGTTTCCATTATAAAACTGTCAGATCTCATGAGACTTATTCACTACCATGAGAACAGTATAGGGGAAACCACCCCCGTGATTCAATTATCTCCCACCAGATTCCTCCCACAATATGTGGAAATTATGGGAGCTACAATTCAAGATGAGACTTGGGTGGGGACACAGCCAAATCATATCATTCTGCTCCTGGCCCCTCCCAAATCTCATGTCCTCACATTTCAAAACCAATCATGCCTTCCCAACAGTACCCCAATGTCTTATTTCAGCATTAACTCAAAAGCCCACAGTCTAAAATCTCATCTGAGACAAGGCAAGTCCATTCCACCTGAGCCCATAAAAGCAGAAGCAAGTTAATTCCTAGATACAATGGGGGTACAGGCATTGGGTAAATACAGCCATTCCAACTGGGAGAAATTGGCCAAAACAAAGAGGCTATAGGCTCCATGCAAGTCCAAAATCCAATGTGGCAGTCAAATCTTAAAGCTCCAAAATCATCTTCGACTGCATGTCTCACATCCAGGTCACACTGGTACAAGAGGTGGGCTCCCACAGCCTTTGTCAGTTCAGCCCCTGTGGCTTTGCAGGGTATAACCGCCCTCCTAGCTGCTTTCATAGGCTGCTGTTGAGCATCTGCAGCTTTTTCAGGTGCACAATGCAAGTTGTCGGATTTACCATTCTGGGGTCTGGAGGATGGTGGCCCTCTTCTCACAGCTCCACTGGGCAGTGCCCCAGTGGGGACTCTGTGTGGGGGGCCTTCAACTCCACATTTCCCTTCTGCACTGCCCTAGCAGAGGTTCTCCCTGAGGGCCCTGCCCTTGCAGCAAACTTCTGCCTGGACATCCAGGCATCTCCACACATCCTCTGAAATCTAAGTGGAGGTTCCCAAACCTCAATTCTTGACTTCTGTGCACCCACAGACTCAACACCATGTGAAAGCTGCCAGGGCTTGGGGCTTGCATCCTCTGAAGCCATGCCCTGAGGTATACCTTGGCCCCTTTTAGCCATGGTTGGAGTGGCTGGAAAGCAGGGCACCAAGTCCCTAGGCTGCACAGAGCAGGGGGATCCCTGGGCCCAGACCACAAAACGATTTATTCCTCCTAGAACTCCGGGCCTGTGATGGGAGGGGCTCTGCAAAGATCTCTAGAGACATGCCCTGTAGACATTTTTCCTATTGTCTTGGTGATTAACATTTGGTTCCTTGTTATTTATGCAAATTTCTGCAGCATGCTTGAATTTCTTCTCAGAAAATGGGTTTTCTTTTCTATCTCATTGTCAGGCTGCAAATTTTTCAAATTTTTATGCTGTTTCCCTTTTAAAACTGAATGCTTTTAACAGCACCCAAGTCACTTCTTGAATGCTTTGCTGCTTAGAAATTCTGCCAGATACCCTAAATTATCTCCCTCAAGTTCAGAGTTCCACAGATCTCTAGGGCAGGGGCACAATGCCACCAGTCTCTTTGCTAAAACATAGTTTTACTCCAGTTCCCAACAAGTTCCTTATCTCTATTTGAGACCACCTCAGCCTTGATTTCATCGTCCATATCATTATCAGCATTTTGATTAAAGCCATTCAACAAGTGTCTAGGAAGTTCCAAACATTCCCACATTTTCCTATCTTCTTCCGAGTCCTCCAAACTGTTCCAACCTCTGCCTGTTCCCCAGTTCCAAAGTTGCTTCCACATTTTTGGGTATCTTTATAGCAGTACCCCACTACCTAGCACAATTTACTGTATTAGTCCATTTTCATGCTGCTGATAAAGACTTACCAGAGATGATAATTTATAAAGAAAAAGAGGTTTAATTGACTCACAGTTCCACATAGCTGGGAGACCTCACAATCACGGTGGAAGATGAACGGTAAAAAGCACATTGTGCATGGCAGCAGACAAGAGAGAATTGAGAACCAAGTAAAAGGGGTTTCCCTTATAGAGCCCTCAGATCTTGTGAGACTTATTCACTACCATGAGAACAGTATGGGGGAAATGGCCCCCATGATTCAGTTATCTCCCACTGGGTCCCTCCCACAACACGTGGGAATTACGGGAACTACAATTCAAGATGAGATTTGGGTAGGGACACAGTCAAACCACAACAGCAACAGAATGAGACCCTGTCTTAAAAAAAAATAAAAATAAAGCTTGCATATTTTAGCTTTAGGGGCCTTATTTCCACTGACATCATGTAGACACTATTTGGCAAAAGTTAGGTTCATTTACAGAGAGAGGATTTAGACACTCTGCTACCTCTAATAAAGTTTTATTTGTGCTTGTCTGGGATCACTTAGAAAAGGAAGGAAAAAAGTACTGCCATTTGTTGTCTGCTAATAGTAAGCCAGACAGCATGTGAGTGCTCCACCTGCATTATTCAACTGCTGCATCACAGCCACCAGATAAAGGCATTCAGGCACTTGAGGGTAGTATTCTGCCTGGTTCCAATTTCTGCCACTCTGTTTGAAAATTGCAGAACCAACTATTTCTGAGTTTAAATTGCAGCATTGAAAATTGTTCTTTTTTCTCTAGTTAGTTCTGAATAGAAACACTTTTATATTGAATTGAATAAAGTTAAAAGTATCCCTTAATATAGAGCAACTGCATGTTAGGTCTCAAATTTTACATTCTTAGACATAAAAGAGGGGACAGTATAGCTCCTATATGTTGAATGCTTCACATCAGGCACTGGCTTTACACACATTGTCTGCAATTCTGTCAACAATCCTCAGAGGTAAGAATTAATTATTCTTACTTTATACAGAAGTAAATTAAAATTTATCAAGATTAACTTACCTAGGGTCACACAGCTGAAAAATGATGGATGCCATCCCCAAATATCCTACTGTACTTCTGGCTCTATATTGTTCTGTATTTATTGTAAAAGCTAATATGTATTCTGTACTTACATGGACAAAGCACTCTAGGTATTTATCATATACTATATTAACTCATTTAATCCTTGAAACAACTGTATGACATGAGTACAATTATAACCCCCATTTTACAGATAAAGAAACTAAGGAACAAAGAGGCTCAGTGTTTTTCCCTAAGCTCAGTAAGCTGGTAAGTAGCAAAGTCAAAATTCAAG
>NW_012099121.1:701060-701758 GCF_000951045.1 Mandrillus leucophaeus
GAAACAGCCCAAATGCTCATCAATTGGTGAATAAATAAATTGTGGCACACCCATGCAATGTAATATTACTCAACAATAAAAAAGAATAACAGGACTAATCTGGAGGATTGCTTGTGGCCAGGAGTTACGACCAGCCTTGGCAAAGAGTGAGACCCTATCTCTACTAAAAAAAAAAAAAAAAAAATTTCTACAAATTAGCCAGATGTGGTGGTACATGCCTGTAGTCCTAGCTACTTGGGAGGCTGAGGCAGGAGAATTGCTTGAGCCCAGGAGTTTGAGGCTGCAGTAAAAGCTATGATGTGCCACTGCACTGCAACCTGGGCAACAGAACAAGACCCTGTCTCTTTTTTAAAAGTCAGTAACATACATGTGACGTCATAAACCTCAAAAGCATTATGTAAATTTAAAAATTCATCCTCAAAGACTACTACCATATGGTTCAATTTATATGAAATTTTAAAAGATGCAAAACTCTCATGACAGAAAAGAGACCAATGAGTGGTTGCCAAGAGTCAGAGAGTATGGGAGAGAAGCCGACTGTGAAGGGGCATGGGAATTTTCCAGGATGACAGAAATGTTCTATATTACGACTTCAGTGGTGATTACACTACTGTGTACTTTTGAGATGCATCTAATTGTGCACTGAATATTGGTGAATTTTATGTCTATTAAACCGAATAAAGCTGATTTCAAAAAAT
>NW_012099121.1:701808-703692 GCF_000951045.1 Mandrillus leucophaeus
CCACCAGATAAAGGCATTCAGGCACTTGAGGGTAGTATTCTGCCTGGTTCCAATTTCTGCCACTCTGTTTGAAAATTGCAGAACCAACTATTTCTGAGTTTAAATTGCAGCATTGAAAATTGTTCTTTTTTCTCTAGTTAGTTCTGAATAGAAACACTTTTATATTGAATTGAATAAAGTTGTACTCATGTCACTCTATATTAAGTATCCCTTAATATAGAGCAACTGCATGTTAGGTCTCAAATTTTACATTCTTAGACATAAAAGAGGGGACAGTATAGCTCCTATATGTTGAATGCTTCACATCAGGCACTGGCTTTACACACATTGTCTGCAATTCTGTCAACAATCCTCAGAGGTAAGAATTAATTATTCTTACTTTATACAGAAGTAAATTAAAATTTATCAAGATTAACTTACCTAGGGTCACACAGCTGAAAAATGATGGATGCCATCCCCAAATATCCTACTGTACTTCTAGCTCTATATTGTTCTGTATTTATTGTAAAAGCTAATATGTATTCTGTACTTACATGGACAAAGCACTCTAGGTATTTATCATATACTATATTAACTCATTTAATCCTTGAAACAACTGTATGACATGAGTACAATTATAACCCCCATTTTACAGATAAAGAAACTAAGGAACAAAGAGGCTCAGTGTTTTTCCCTAAGCTCAGTAAGCTGGTAAGTAGCAAAGTCAAAATTCAAGCCCATCTGTCTGCCTTACTCTTAACCACATATGGTATTTCTTATTTACCTTAGGAACTTTCCATCTTACCTACTTTGGGTATCCATTTCCCATCATTGGACTTTAAGACCATAAAGGACTTCCTCTGCTGAGGACCCAAACTGAACCCCAAGACCAGGCAGTATTCTTGATATACTACTGTATGCTGCACAGGTATACCTCATTCCCTCACCCCAACTCAGTGTCCCCAAGTGGTGCTATTTGTTTCATTTGCCTATTTTAAAGATATTATTTAGTTACATAATAGAATTAGCTAATTCTATAGATGTCATTCTTAATTACATTATAGTTTTTAATTTTATATTGCAGCTTTTAATTCGAAGTATGAGATATTAATTATTGATTTTGTTTATTCAACATGCATCAAGAAGCAAACTACCATATGTCAGGTGAAGATGGTTGTGTTCATAGTACATAAAATAAGGAGTAGTCCTTACAATTAGAGAACTCAATGAAGTGGATAGTAAGACAGTGAACACACTTGTTATGTGTATTAGTCTGTTCTCAGACTGCTAATGAAGACATACCTGAGACTCAGTAATTTATAAAGGAAAGAGGTTTACTGGACTCACAGTTCCACATGGCTGGGGAGGCCTCACAATCATGGTGGAAAGCAAAGGAGAAGCAAAGGTACGTCTTACATGATGGTAGACAGAAGGGCGTGTGCGGGGAATTCCCCTTCATAAAACCATCAGATCTCATGAGACTTATTCACTATCACAAGAACAGCACAGGAAAAATCTGCCCCCATGATTCAATTACCTACCACTGGGTCCCTCCTATGACCACGTGGGAATTCTTACAATTCAAGGTGATATTTGGGTGGGAATACAGAGCCAAACCATATCATTATGTTTGAGGGCTGGAGAAAAAACAATAATGGGCATGTAGAACCACTTAGTTGATATTATACTATACTGGTGGGTGCCAACACTTAGAATCAGTAGCCTTCTAGCCTAACTTATTCTCGCTTAGTGCTAAGTCCTCTCCACATTAGTGAAGGAATGGCTTGATTCAAAATTTGATTTCAGCATACAAAGTGGATTCTACCGTGTCAAAGACAAGTTTTCCTAGTTCTCATATGTTTGTTCTTCTCAAGATTTCAGATGGTCAGGATAATGGTTGTTTCC
>NW_012099121.1:704717-707611 GCF_000951045.1 Mandrillus leucophaeus
ATTCATAAGCCGGGAGCGGTGGCTCACACCTGTAATCCCAGCACTTTGGGATTTCTGCATAGTAGCAGTATAGTGACCTGGGATTGGGCTGCTTACGTGTGAATCTTGGTCTACCAGTTGGTAAGTGGCTGGCTTTCAACAAAGTGCTTATTAAGCCTCAGGTTTCTTCACTTACAAAATGAGGATAATAATTGCACCTGGTCCACAGGGTCGTGACATGGACTCAATAGAATGCTTAGCATTGTACTTGACTTACAATGGTTCACACTAAGACTTTTTAACTTTACAATGGTGAAAAGGCAATATGCATTCCGTAGAACTCATACAGCCGTTTTGTTCTTCACTTTCAGTAAAATATTCAATAAATCACCTGAGATATTCAACACTTTATTACAAAACAGGCTTTGTGTTCGACGATTTTCCCCAACTGCAGGCTAATGGAAGTGTTCTGAGCACATTCAAGGTAGGCTAGGCTGAGCTGTGATGTTCAGTGTATTAGGTATTAAATGCATTTTTGACTTACAATAATTTCAACTTACAATGAATTTATCAGGACTTGATCCCACCATAAGTCAAGGAGCATCTGTAGACCAACTGTTGGTTATTATTTTTCATCCCCACAAGACATATATTGTTCTGCATTTCTCATGCAGATTCTCCAGGCTTTTATTCTAATTTTTAAAATGTGCCAATTTTATCATGTTTGGTTTCTTCAGTCTTTTATGTATTCATGTAGATGTCTGTGAAGTATAGTTTATGCCTGTAGGCTTTAAAATATATTTAGTCAATGGTGGGTAGAACTTTTATTTTAGCTTAAAAAATTAATCTTATAAAATGCCTGCTGACATTTAATGTAAGAATTATTTTAGACAATTCATGTTTTTCTCTTTTTCCCTGTGGAGTATATTTATTGACTACAGATGGAAGTACATTGCTAAGGAATGGAAAGCTGCAAGATAGAACATGCCCTTCACCTGCGTGGTTGCATAGAAACCGGTCGTTTGTCTAAATCTTGAAGAACTCAAGTGGAAAGCATACTTAAAAATGTAAAGGTTAGAATCACAAACTCCAGTTTGAATTGAAATGACTGAAAGATTGTTTCAAGAGTATAAGAATTCTATCTAAAAGAAGCAAATGAAAGGTATGTTCTGGTAAGTCCTTTATAATTACAATTTTGAACAAACTGCTTTAAATTATGCTATAGCATGAACTGAGAAAAAGTGAATAGAAGGATATCAGGATTGCTGAAGCACAGAACCCAGAACAACAGTCCAAACCAATGATGAAGAAGAAACTAAGACAGCAGCCACAACCAGAAGTTGATTCAGAAAGAATTAATTCGGGCCGGGTGTGGTCATTCATACCTGTAATCCCAGCACTTTGGGAGGCTGAGGCAGCTGGATTGCCTGAGCCTAGGAGTTTGAGACTAGCCTGAGCAACATGACAAAACCCTGATTCTACAAAAAAATTTAAAAAGCTAGCCGGTGGTGGCAAGCACCTGTAGTCCCAGGTATTGGGGAAGCTGAGGTGGGAGGATGGCTTGAGTTCAGGCATGGAGGTTGCAGTGAGCCGATATCCTGCCACTGCACTCTAGTTTGGGAGACAGAGTGAGACACTGTCTCAAAAAAAGAAAAAAATAAAGAATTGGCCAGGCGTGGTGGCTCATGCCTGTAATCCCAGTACTTTGGGAAGCCAATACAAGTGGATCACCTGAGGTCAGGAGTTCAAGACCAGCCTGGCCAATATGGCGAAACCCCATGTCTACGAAAAATACAAAAATTAGCTAGGTGTGGTGGCCCGGGCCTGTAATCCCAGCTACTCGGGAGGCTGAGACAGGAGAATCACTTGAATCCAGGATGTGGAGGTTGCAGTGAACTGAGATCACCACTGCACTCCAGCCTGGGAGAAAGAAAAAGAGAGAGAGGAAGAGAGGAAAGGAGGGAGGAAGAAAGGAAGGGAGGGAGGAAGGAAGAAAGGGAGGGATTCAGAGACAAAACAGAAATCGACTTTGTTTGTCGTGATTCAAATATGCTAAAGGCGATAGCTAAGATTGGAGCTGAAGAGTATGAATATAATAGGAACCCACAAAATACCACAGCGTTGTGGTTGTTGCTTTTGTTGGTCTTAGTCTTTGTCTCTATCTTGGTTTTGGTATTGATATTGTTTGCAAGGTACTAAACTAGCTGATTATAAATTTCAGGTTAAAAAATAAGCAGCAAGAATATCTGGAGACATTCTGACAATAAATGCAATGATAGAGCACTAGCCTTTTCACTATAGACCAATAGAAATGGAAGCAGTAGTTGTGGGGCAGGAGACACAAGAATCAGTGGCACAGAATAGAATTTCCAGAAAGAGATACCAATACACTTATGCATTTATTAATTTAGTATATGACAAATGTGGTTTGTATGTGTCCCTCAGATTTCATGTGTTGGTAACTTAATCCCCAATGTGATAGCATTGAAGGGTGAGCCCTTTAAGAGGAGATTGGGGCTGGGCACGGTGGCTCACATTTGTAATACCAGAACTTTGAGAGGCTGAGGCGGGTGGATCACTTGAGGTCAGGAGTTTGATACCAGCCTGGCAACATGGAGAAACCCTATCTCTACTAAAACTACAAAAATTAGCTGGCCATGGTGGTCGACACCCGTAATCCCAGATACTTGGGAGGCTGAAGCAGGAGAATTTGTTGAACCCAGGAGGCAGAGGTTGCAGTGAGTCGAGATCCCACCACTGCACTCCAGCCTGGGTGACAGAGGGAGATTCTGTCTTTAAAAAAAGAAAAAAAACAGAGAGAAAAGAAAAAGAAAAAAAGAGGAGATGATGAGCGATCTCATCATCCACTCATGGACTAATGGGTTAGCATGAGAGTGGGACTGATGGCTTTAAAA
>NW_012099121.1:710111-733795 GCF_000951045.1 Mandrillus leucophaeus
GGAAGGAAGGAAGGAAGGAAGGAAGGAAGGAAGGAAGGAAGGAAAAGAAAGAAATTTGATCCCCAATGTGAGGGTGTTGAGGGGCGGGGACTAGTAGGAGGTATTTGGGTCATGGGGAAGGACTCCCAAAAATAGATTAATGCCCTCCCATGGGGATGAGTGAGCTCTTCCTCTCCAGGAACTGATGAGTACCAGAGAGAGCAGGTTGTTAAAAGTCTGGCTTCCTCAGTTCGGTGTCTGTCTTCTGCTTCCTGTCTCACCATGTGATCTCTTTGCCCATGCCCACTCTTCTTCCACTTTCTGCCACAAGTTGAAGCAGCACGAGACCCTCACCAGATGCGGCTGCCCAATCTTGAACTTTTCAGCTACCACAACTGTAAGCCAAAGAAACCTCTTTTTTTAAATAAATTACCCAGCCTCAGGTATTCTCACAGTACTAAATAGACTGAGACAATGTGCTTATAAGAAATTTCCAAGATTTTCAAGATACCTCTTTTGAATAAATATATCATTAAGTGAAAAAAAGACACAAAACAATATACAGAGTATAATTTATTTATTCATTCACATATCCAACAAATACCTTTGAGCATCTGCTATGTGTCAAGCATCACATTGGAGGGATAAATCTATAAGTAAAGTAGTCAGAGGTCTCAACCATAGTGGAGCTTACACCTTGTTAAGGGAGACAGTCGATAAACAACAAACATGAACAATATATAGTATATTGGAAACTGGTAAGTTCTATGATTAAAAGAAAAGGTAGAGCAGGCCATGGGAGATCCAGGTGCTGCCTGTGGGGAAGACACTATTAAATATTGTGGTCGGCCAGGCGTGGTGGCTCACGCCTGTAATCCCAGCACTTTTGGAGGCCGAAGCAGGTAGATCATGAGGTCAAGAGATCAAGACCATCCTAGCCAACATGGTGAAACCCTGTCTCTACTAAAAATACAAAAATTAACTGGGCATGGTGGCATGGGCCTGTAGTCCCAGCTACTGGGGAGGCTGAGGCAGGCGAATCACTTGAACCCAGGAGGCAGATGTTGTAGTGAGCTAAGATTGCCCCACTGCACTCTGCCTGGCGACAGGGCAAGACTCCGTTTCAAAAAAAAAAAAAACCAAACTGTGGTCAGGTTGGGCCTCAGAAGGCAAGATTTGAACACAGACTTGAAGGAGATGAGAGAGTTAGCCAAAAGAAGATCTGGGAGAAGAGAGTTGCAGGCAGAGAGAGCTAGAAAAGGTCCTAAGGCAGGAGTGTGTCTGGTGAATGCAGGGAACAGAAGAGGCCAGCAAGGCTGAGCAGAGTGAGCCAGAAAGAATCAGAGCATGAAGGCAAGGAAGATAAAGCAGGCAGATCAATGCAGGGCCTACATGCAGGACTTCATCAATGCAGGACTTTGAAGTGTATTCTGAGTAAAAGCAAACAATTATAGGGTTTTGCTTGTATTTTTTTTGTTTGTTTGTTTGTTTGTTTTTGAGACAGCGTTTTGCTCTGTCACCTCACCCAGGCTGGAGTGCAGTGGTGCCATCTTGGCTTACTGCAACCTCCGCCTCTCGGGCTCAAGCAATTCTCGTGCCTCAGCCTCCCTAGTAGCTGGGACTACAGGTGCGCACCACCACACCTGGCTAATATTTTGTATTTTTAGTAGAGACAGGGTTTTGCCATGTTGGCTGGCCTGGTCTTGAACTTCCAGGTTCGAGCAATCCACCAACCTCGGCCTCCCAAAGTGCTGGGATTACAGGCGTGAGCCACTGTGCCCGGCCTGCTTTTTGTTTTTGAAACAGGTTCTTGCTCTGTTGCCCAGGCTGGTGTGCAGTGGTGCAATCTCAGCTCACTGCAACTTCCACCTCCCAGGCTCAAGGCATCCTCCCTCCTCAGCAGGGACTATAGGCAGGCACCATCATGCCCGGCTAATTTTTGCATTTTTTTGTAGAGACAGTTTCACCATGTTGCCCAGGCTGGTCTCTAACTCCTGGGCTCAAGCGTTCCACCTGCCTCGGCCTCCCAAAGTGCTAGGACTACAGGTGTGAGCCACTGCACTGGGTCTATTGTAGGGTTTTGAGAGGAGTGGCATTTATGACTTATAATTTAAAAGGTTCTCTCTGTGCTTGGTGGAGAACAGTGAGAGACAAGGTGGAAGTAGAGAGTATGGTAAGGCAGTGGTCCCTGTGAGAGATGCTGGTGGCCAGGACTAGGTGACAGCAGAGGAGGTGGTGAGCAGAGGCCAGATTCTGGAAATGTTTCAAAGTCATCAACAGACTTTTCTGACAGACTAGATGTGTAGCATGAAAGAAAGAGAGGAGTCAAGGGTGCCTGAACAACCTGAAGGCCTGTGTTGCTATCAACTGAATGCGTAAGCTACAGGTGGAGCTTATTTGAAATATGTTTGTTTCAAATAAAATTTGAAATATTTATTAGACATCCAAATGATTGTCTAATCAATGTCATCCATAGATGGTATTTAGAGCCATGAATATGACATATATTTACTATTTTAAAAACAAATTTTTATGTTTGTTTGTGTATATATATTCATGTGCATATATATCATATATATAAAATACATATATAGGTATATATATATAATGCCTCTTCTCTAAACATAGGCACAAAAACTGGTCACTTTGGTTGCCTCTCAGAGAACTGAGTGGCTGGAGATTGAGGGTTAAATGGAGTCTTATTTTTCATGGCATATCGATTTAAATCTTTTAATTTTGAACCATATGAACTTTAAAATTAAAATAGCATTAAAAAATAATAAAAATTATAAGCCACATTATAAAGCTGCCACAAAGCTGTGCCTTAATGGTTTTTTATTGTTAATTTTTTTAAAATGCTAAGTAAAGATAAATTAATTTTACTAATTCCAAAGGCATTCGTTGAATACCTACCATATATAACATACTGAATTTTTGTTTGTTTGTTTGTTCGTTTTTTTAATGGAGTCTGGCTCTGCCATCCAGGCTGGAGTGCAATAGCACGATCTCAGCGCACTGCAACATCCACCCCCCGGGTTCAAGAGATTCTCCTGCCTCAGATTCCCAAGTAGCTGGGATTACAGGTGTGCGCCACCACACCCAGCTAATTTTTGTATTTTTAGTAGAGACGGGGTTTCACTGTGTTGGCCAGGGTGGTCTCGAACTCCTGACCTCAGGTGATCTGCCCACCTCAGCCTCCCAAAGTGCAGGGATTAGAAGTGTGAGCCACCACGCCCAGCAAGATACTGAAAGTTTTTAAAAACCTACATGATGTGGTCTCTTCTTCGACATGATAATGTGTTGAATCTGAATGTAAATCTAAATTTGCCTTTTGGAACTAATTAGTTGCAAAAGTTACACCTTGTTAGGATTAGCAAGCAGCTGGTTTTGTAAAACACAGCAGCTGGGGTTTTTGAACACATAGTATGTAGTTCATCATCTGGCTATTTCTGACCCCAGAAAAAATTTAGAATTATTTTATGACCCCAAACTAAATTAAATAGCTCTAAGGGTTGATCATATGTAGAAAAGAAAACTAATACTTGATCTACCATTTTAGTTCTTGCTCAATAATTTCTGGGTTAAAAATTTTTTTTTAATATAAGAAAGTCCAAAGATTAGTATAACAAACACCTATAGCTCACCACCCAGAATTAACACATGTCAACATTTGTTCATGTTTGCCTTGCATATTTTAATAACACATCTAAAATGGTGCAGATAAAATGTAGGTCTTCTTTATTCTCCTTCCAGTCAAATTCTTTCTCCTCCATAGAGATAACCACTCTCCTAGAGAGAGTGTGCATCCTTCCAGCATAAATAAGATATAAATTTTAAATAAAAGCTATTCTTTTCTACACATTATTCTGCAACTTGCCTTTTTTTACCTAACATTGCATTTGATCTCTCCATGTTGACATATGTCACCGTTTTATTTTCTAGAGAGACATGAAATCATAGCAATTTTTATTTTTTATAAGGACATCATATATGAATTGGAAAAGGAATGTTTGCTAACTGCCCTGAAACATAAAGATGGTGCTCCCAAACTCTCCACCAGTTGCTCCAGGGCACTGTAGTGAACTCACAGGGAGGCAACCAGACATTTTTAAATTTCAAGGGGAACACGGTGACATTTGCCAGCTACCACACAAATTGCTGTTATTAAGTTGTTTAGATCCATTAGGCACTTGCTTTGGCCTAGGTCCAGAACAATTAGGTACTTCTTTTGGCCTAGAGTTTCCATGAGAAAATTACTGAAACACTAAAGATGCTTGGAACCAAGAAAGTTTGAGAATCTCTGTAATAGGAATAAGAAATCTATATAGGTTGGGTATGGTGGCTCACGCTGGTAATCCCAGCACTTCGGGATGCCAAGGCAGGTGGATCACTGGAGGTCAGGAGTTCGAGACCAGCCTGTCCAACATGGCAAAACCCCATCTCTACTAAAAATACAAAAATTAGCCAGGCATGGTGGCAGGTGCCTGTAGTCCCATCTTCTCAGGAGGCTGAGGCAGGAGAATGGCTTGAACCTGGGAGGCAGAGGTTGCAGTAAGCCAAGATTGCACCACTGCACTCCAACCTGGGCAACAAGAGTGAGACTCTGTCTCAAGAAAAACAAAACAAAACAAAACAAAACAAAAAATGTGAACCTGTGTTCTCTATCAGGCTCCACTACTCTGGTGTGCAACTGCAAGAATTACAGAGAGAGTGCCTCAGAGAAACTGACTGGCCTTGAAAACCTAAAACTATTCATTGATAAAAAGAGTGAGTGATGATATGGAGTACCTGGAAGGAATAGTTTGGTGTTACAGCTCTAAAAATCCCCAGCAAACTCCATTAGGTGAGCTTCTAAATTATTTCAAATATAAAATTTTCATCAAAAATGCCCCTCATGCTGTGATAAAACTTAAATGTGCATCTGGTTGTTTACCTATGCAAAGGGAGGGCAAAAGTTGAGGGGGATCAGGCAGAGCAATGGGTGTTGAAAGGCTGCAACTGAAGAGAAGGAAGAACTCAGGCATGGTTTTTAATGAATAATCAACCTGTTTTACTCACAGGTGGTATTTCTGAGCTTTAACCTATGCTTCATCCCTCCTGAGAAACCAGGAACTCAGCTTGAGGCATATTTCTTGAATACTTACCCTGATTTTTACTTAAAAGGATAGCATCAGGGACCCTGTTTTAGGAATACTTGTGTCAGCTTAAATAACAACCAGAGACAGACTCTCTAAAAGAAAGGATATTTATTTAAAGATAGAGCATTGCAATGGCAGTATGCATGCCATAGTAAACTATGTGAGTATTCAAGGAGGAAAAGAAAGACAAAGGTTTTTAAAGGAAAAAAATGAGGAGGATTACATCATTGTTTTGAAATAATTATCCTTGGCTCTAAAGATCAACAACAAGGGTGATGCCAGCCTGAGGTTGGACAGGCAGTTGTGGGACAGGTGTTCTTGCAGAGGTATTTTTTTGTGTAAGGTGTCAATGGCCTTTGTGCAAGGTTGTGGGTTTTGCAGTTTTTTGTGACAGTTTTTGTTACCAGACATACACGAATGAGAATCCTCTCTTTGTGGCCTTCCCAGCTCTATTTGTCAGGGTTTTCTTAACTTTAGCAATTCCAGTTTGATTCTGACAACTATCACACTTGCATTTGTGCTTAGATATCACCAGGAGTACACTCTGAGTTTCCCTGCAGAGGGAAAAGTGATTGAGTAGATAGGAAAGATGACAGTACTTTTCTCCTCAACCACGGACACATCTGTACATGTAATCCCAGGGCCAAGGCCACACTGAGCTTGCTTCGCTGGTCTCTCTTTTACATAAATTCCATTGAGCATTTTGGCTACCATATAAATTTATTTCCATTTAAACATAAAAAGTCCTATCAGAGAAATGAAGGATTGCCATTTTATAAAATGGTTATAAGGAGAGGTTATAACAATCTTTAACAGGAATATGAAAAAGTCTGAGTTTGGGGCAAATTTTCTGAACCTGGAAAAGGACAAACCAGTAGCCTTAAGGGGAAATGGCTTTTGAATTTTAACAAGATTAACTTCCTGTGTTGCTAAAAAATATGAGCTGAAAATACACTGCTTTTTTTCCCTGAGTGATACCCATCTCCTGAAGGACCATAAGGGGCCCTTATGATGTCACTTGAGAACACTAATCGATGAGATGTCTCGATCTAAGACATCTTAGCACCAATAATAAAAACATTTTAAAATCAGTGATTATATAACCTACTCCTATTTTCTTTGAGCTCTTCTTTAGGAAGAGCTCTTCCTAAAAATACCGCCAACCATATTCTCTTTCAGCTACATATAGATTCAAATGTAATGTTTTTCTATAACATTAATGTCACATTTTATGACCCACTGCGGAGAAATAAATAATTTAAAGTGTTTTTTGGACTACTGGCATTTAAACGGAAAGCCAGCTTTGAGGTCTTGTGTTAGGTCATGTAAAGCCTGAAGCCATCCTAGTGGTCAGCGTCAGATTCCAAGTCGCAGTGCTTGAATAAGTGCCTGCGGCAGACATTTTTCATTTTCTCAGAACTATGATTTGAGGTAGAGAAATGGAACTGTGGTGTATCCAACATCATGTCATATATGCTAAAGTAAAAATCTGGCACTAAATAAGAAAAATGGTTTAACTCTTAAATGGAATGAAACTTTTAAAAAACCTGATTTTTTCAGGTCTTAAATAGGGAATTTAGGCTGGAGACAGTAGCCTCGGTCATCCAATAAGCATTCATGGAAAACCTACTGTGTGTAGTCATTTTGCTAGGGTCGTGGGGCTACAGAGATATATCAGACAGTAGTAAGAGATGATAGGTTCATAAACAATAACAATAACAGCACCATGGCACATGTATACCCATGTAACAAACCTGCACGTTCTGCACATGTATCCCAGAACTTAAAGTAAAATTAAAAAAAAAAAAAAGAAATAATAGAGAAAAAAAATCTTAACATACCCCTTGACTTAACAATTCCACATCTAGGAATCTATTTTGTACAATGCCAGCAAGGATACATAAAAGTATGCATACAGGATGCTCATCACTGTAGCATTATCTGTGGTGGCAAATAAAAGTACTTATAGAAAATTAAAAAACAAAACAAAACAATAACAGCACAATGCCAAATCTGGGGAATGCCCCAGTAGAGGTATTAACAAAGGACTATGTGAGTTCAGAGAAACATAATGGCTAGTTTTGACCTGGGACTTGAAGGACCATTCCAGTTTCAATGGACAGATTTGGTGAGAAGATGGGGTAATCTAACCAGAGAGAAATGTATGAGGAAGTGTACCGTTAGGAAAATGTAATTTAGAGTGATACATAAAAGGGGGTGGTGAGAAATAAAACTGGAAAGAGAGGTCAGGGGTTAATCATGGAGGCTCTCCAATACCATGCTAGAGAGTTAGGAAACAGGCCCAGCACAGTGGTTCATGCCTGTAATCCCAGCAATTTGGGAAGCTGAAGTGGAAAGATCGCTTGAGCCCAGGAGCTCAAGGCTGCAGTGAGCCATGATCTAGCCACTGCACTCCAGCCTGGATGACAGAGCCAGACCCTATCTCTTAAAAACAAACAATCAAACAGAAAAAGAATTAGGAATTTATTTGCCAGGCAACATGATCATGAACACCTTCAAAATGGACTCGAGAGATGTCCACAGTAAAATCAGAAATAGAGAACTAAATCAACCAAGTCATACTGCAAATCCACAACGCAGGAAGCTCTTTGTTCAGTCAAGAGATACTTGCCTATTAAGAAAAAAAAGCAGGGGGCAGGGAGGAATGAAAGCTTTTTGTTATTTTGTCCATTGTTGTAATTTGGAGCTGTTTTCAAATGAGGTTTGAGAGAACTGAAAGATTAATGAAATAATATATGAAAAAGCTTTGTGAAGTATTATTCTTTTAATTTATTTCTTTTTAATTTATTTTAATCCTTTTAATTTATTTCTTCTCAAGTAACATGAAACAATTTACATGAGTGGAAGAATAATATGACATTAAGGACATGGAACAGAAATGTTTTATCCACACAGAAACTATAATAAATTCAGGTTGAATATACCTTATCCAAAATGCTTGGGACCAGAAGTGTTTCAGATTTCAGATTGTTTTGGCTTTTGGAATATTTGCATATAGTAATGAGATATCTTGGGGATGGGACCCAAGTCCAAACACAAAATTTACTTATGTTTCATATATACCTTATACACGTAGGCTAAAGGTAATTTTATCAATATTTTAAGTAATTTTGTGCATGCAACAAAGTTTGTACACATTGAGGAAGGAACCGCATCACTATCTCAGCCATCCATTGGACAATCTGTGGTTGTTTGGCATCGCCATCATTTCTGACTCTGAAATTATATGCTCAGGCCAGGCACGGTGGCTCATGCCTATAATCCAGCACTTTGGGAGGCCAAAGCAGGTGGATTGCTTGAGGCCAGGAGGTTGAGGCCACATGGCGAAACCCCATCTCTATTAAAATTATAAAAATTAGCCGGGTCTGGTGGCGCACATCTGTAATCCCTGCTACGTTGAGAGGCTGAGGCAGGGGAATCACTTGAACCCAGGAGGCAGAGGTTGCAGTGAGTGGAGATCGCACCACTGCACTCCATTCTGGCCGACAGAGTGAGATTCTGTCTTTAAAAAAAAAAATTATACGCTGCTGATAATCATTTTCATATACTTATTTATACATAAGTACTTAGTAAAAAATATACATATCTGGTATGCACAGGAAAGACATATTGCAGCTGAAGGTCTTTTTTCCCTTGGGGATGCTGAATAAATTGTGTTGTGGGCCTTTGCTTTGACTTTTGGATTGCGGATGCTCAACCTGTAATGTCCTTCAGGCCAAACTGAGGGAGGAAAAGACGGGCGCAGTGCGGGCAGGAAGATGGAAGAAAGAAACAGGAAAGACAAGAGGAAAAAGAGAAATGGGCAAGAAAGAAGGCAGCTGGAGGGCCGCAGAGAGGGCTCACAGGAGAGAGACACGGGGGTGGGCAATGCTTAGACATACAGCTAGCAGGAAGCTTCCCAAGGTTTCTCATTTGTTCACTTCCCTCTCTGACAGCTTTCTCCCTTATTCCATCACTGGCACATTCTCTACTGTTTGGAGCTGAATACTGCTTGCTCCTCTACAAAGCAAGGATTTGCAGAATAAAGAGAACCTAAAGGTTGTATTTGATTCACATGGTGATAAGACTCTCAACAGCCTATGAAAGAATAATGATCTTAGGAATTATCTACTTTTGCAAAAGGCTTTCTCCATATATAATTTTACCGCAAGGACACTTCACTTTTAAAGTGCCTTCATATCTGTCATCTTCTTTGAGCTTCCAGTTACGTAGGATGAACATTCTTATCTTCATTTTACAGAGCAGAAGAGATAAAATGGCTGTAAGGCCTTCCTAAGTAAGGGATATCCATCTCCCAAAGGATCATCTGTGGCCATTTTGATGTCATCTTGGTAGAAAGTTGAGGATCTGGCCGGGAGCGGTGGCTCACGCCTATAATCCCAGTACTCTGGGAGACCAAGGTGGGCGGATCACCTGAGGTCAGGAGTTCAAGACCAGCCTGGCCATGATGAAACTCTGTCTCTACTAAAAATACAAAAAATTAGCCAGGCGTGGTGGTGTGTGCCTGTAATCCCAGCTACTTGGGAGGCTGAGGCAGGAGAATTGCCTGAACCTGGGAGGTGAAGGTGGAGGTTGCAGTGAGCTGAGATCGCGCCATTGCACTCCAGCCTGGGAAACAAGAGCGAAACTCCGTCTCAAAAAAAACAAACAACAACAACAACAAAAAACAGAAAGAAAGAGAGAGAGAGAAAGGAAGAAAGGAAGAAAAGAAAGGAAGGAAGGAAGGAAGAAAGAGAAAGAAAGAAAGGAAGGAAGGAAAGAAAGAAAGAAAGAGAGAGAAAGAGAGAAAGAAAGAAAGAGGAAGAAAGAAAAAGTTGAGGATCTGAGTGAGTCAGATGTCTGGGGAGTGAGTGAAAACCACCTTTAGTCTTGATAAAACACCAATAATATTTTTAAATCAGTCATTATATAACCTGTTCCTGTTTTTTTTCTTCAGTGTGGGAAAGAGATGTGCTATTTAGCTTAGTGAAAAGAGTACTGGGCTGAAACAGAGTATCTGAATTTTAATAGTAATAATGTTACTAGTTAACAAAAATACCTGCGTTTACTAAGCACTTATGGCATGCCATACACGGCACTAAACCCCTTACGGTCTTATTTTTTTTCATCTCTACCACAATTGTATGAGGTCAACACTATTTTTTTTTTTTTTTTTTTGATAAGTGATGTAGGGAAAGCTAAGTGAGCTGAAGTAATCTGGCCAAGGGCTTCAGTTCAGGCTCTGTATCATTCAGACTGTTTATACCTTTTTGAGCTTCTCATTTCTACATCTGTAAAATAAGACCACTGAGATGATTTGAGAAAAGGATGAAGACATAGCACATGTATCAACACAGGAGAGTCTGTTACACTATGTCAGGGGTCAGCAAACTTTTTCTGTAAAGGACCAAATAGGAAATATTTTAGGCTTGGTGGGCCACACAGTCTTTGTCAAAACTACTCAGTTCTGCCATTATAGAGCAAAGGCAGCCTGAGATGATACATACATGAATGAGCATGACTGTGTTCCAATAAAACTTTATTACAGACTTTGAAATTTGGATTTCATATAACTTTCACATGTCATAAAATATTACTGTTTTTTCAATTTTGTTTAACTATTTAATAATTTTAAAAAATCATCCTTAGCTTGCAAGCCATACAAAAACAGGCAGGGGCTGGTTTGTGGAATGTTGCTCTATTTGGAGATATTACTGATATCTTTGTTGATGATTGGCCCATCTAAGTGATCAGGAAGGAAATATTTTTCAAGTGGAACAAACTGTTTTGTCTCTTCTCACCAATGACCACTGACCCTACAATGCCTTATAGTTTTGACGTGTGCCATTATCAGAAGAAATTGCTGGAGCATGTAAGAATCTTTATATTTTAAGGCTAGCTGAGCTGAGGATTCAGTAGAGGGCAAAGACCAAACTGATGCCAAAGTCAAGCTCTAGAAAAGAAATTTCTAGGTAAAGCATTGTTGCCTAATGAAGAAATAGTTTATTTTTTAAAATAAAAATAAAAACATCAATCAAGCACTTAATATAAATCAGTGAATAGCCTTTTGAGCTCCTACAAGGATGGGTCTGGGTCTCCACAAGGTAGTCAGGTTCTTGGCACTAGTAGGCAGACAGGTTTGGAGGCAGCGCCAGCAGAAGGGATCCTGAAGGCACTATCCTCCACTTTGTCTCCACATGCAGTCTTCTCAGTGATCTCCCGGTCACTAGCACCCCAAGAGGCAATATCTTGAAACAAAAATACATGTACCACCTTTCTCGTCCACACTCACAGGCCCATGTGCACATGCATACGGCATTGTCAGGATGTGCTCCTAGCAAGAGCCCTTTCACCTTATTGGCTTCTCTTGAACTCTTAGACATCTGGGTGCAAGGATTCCTTTCATCTCTTGAAACCCTGTCCACAGGAGTTGGTTTGTGGACAGCTATTACTTGTACCTATTATTGTACATGTAAATATGTTATATAGACTAGTTACACATTATGATGTCCATTTGAGGTATGTCTTAATGTTTCAGCTGCTATAACAAAATAACATAAACTGAGAAACGTATAAAGAACAGAAATTTATTTCTCACAGTTCTGGAGAAGTTTAAGATCGAGGCACTAGCAGATTTGGTATCTGATGAGGGCCCACTTTCTGATTCATAGATGGCATCTTCTTGCTGTGTCTTCACATAGTAGAAGCGGGCAAGGCAGCTCTCTGGGGCCTCTTTTATTTATTTATTTAGAGATAGAGTCTTGCTCTGTCACCCAGGCTGGAGTGCAGTGGCATGATCTTGGCTCACTGTGACCTCCACCCCCCGGGTTCAAGCGATTCTCCTGCCTCAGCCTCCCAAGTAGCTGGAACTGCAGGCGCCCACCACCATGCCCAGCTAATTTTTGTATTTTTTACTAGAGACAGGGTTTCACCATGTTGGCCAGGCTGGTCTTGAACTCCTGACTTCAAATTATCCTCCCGCCTCAGCCTCCCAAAGTACTGGGATTACAAGTGTGAGCCACTGTGCCTGGCCTAGGGTCTCTTTTATAAGGGTACCAATCCCATTCATGAAGGCTCAGCCGTCCTGACCTAATCATCTCCCAAAGACTCTACTTAACTAAACCCATCACCTTGGGGATTAGGTTTCAACATATGCATTTTGGGAAGACGCAAACATTCAGACCATAGCAAGGAGCAAGTCTTAAGAGCAGGTCTCATTCCTGGAGCTAGTAGCTGAAGGGGGAGGCATCTCCCCAAGAGAGTGGTCATCTACAATGCCATCATATGTAGAAGTGCCAGGCCTTGATAAAGGAAATAGAAATTCTCACACCACTGGAAACTTCCACCTCCTCCTGCACCCAGCTGTCTAGGGGCTTGACTGAAGAGAAAGGTGCCAGGTGATTGCTCTTCTGTCATAAACATAAGAATGGAGCCACTGCAGGAAGGAGGGTCAAAAATATTTATTTTGTTCAAGACTTGGAGGGTGAGCCACATCTTGTAACCAGATTGTGGTGCTCTATGTTGTGTACTTGTCCTGTTACCCTGGACTTGAGTAAATCCTTTTTCAAATGTTCCAGCCTTGCCTCAGGATTGCTGTGGGTTTGGGAGCAGTGCCCCCATGAGGTCAGTTCTGTGATGGCAGCAGTAACTCATGAACTCACCAAGGGAAAGAGACATCAACAGTTGGGAATATACAATCCTTCTGTGGACATTCGCCCTCCTGTACCAATCCTACAAAATTAGGAGTCATTGTTTTATGGGAGAAGGCCATCTTCCTCATGGTGTATTCACTGCAATTTCTAAACCCCCTTGTAAATAGGTTTTTGTTTTGTTTTGTTTTGGGGGGTTGGGGACAGAGTTTTGTTCTTGTTGCCCAGGCTGGAGTGCAGTGGCATGATCTTGGCTCACTGCAACCTCCAACTCCCGGGTTCAGGCGATTCTCCTGCCTCAGCCTCCCAAGTAGCTGGGATTACAGGCATGCACCACCACGCCTGGCTAATTTTGTATTTTTACTAGAGACTGGGTTTCTCCATGCTGGTCAGGCTGGTCTTGAACTCCCGACCTCAGGTGATCCACCCACCTTGGCTTCCCAAAGTGCTGGGATTACAGATGTGAGCCACTGTGCCCCGCCGTAAATAAGCATTCTAACACAGTAGGTGCGAGATGATAGCATATAGGTTAGACATAGGCTAGAATCTGTGGGACCTTAGGCAAGTTACTTCACCTCTCTGTGCTTCAGCATTCTCATCCGTAAGATATATATATATATAATAGTACCTCTCTGAAAAGGTTTATTGTAAGAATTAAATAATATATAAAAATGCTTAGCACAGTGCCAGGCTTATAGTACATGGTTAATACAAGTTCCCTATTATTGCTGTAGTATCTTGTCAAACTTGTTTTTTATCAGCCTGATTAATGGGGGAAAAACTATCCTCTTTCTTGGGTCTTCTGATTTCCTGGAAAATTAGTAAACTGTAATAAAACTAAGAATTTCAGTCCCTAAGATCACAGCACTAGGCTAGGCAATGTGGGAACTTCAAAAGAATTTTAGAACATAGTTCTTGTCCACCAAGTGCTTACAAATAAGTTGGAAATGCAGATGCATGGGTTTAAATTTTGACACTACTGCTTAATAACCTTAAGGACCTTGAGCAAGTTTTTTTAAACTTCTCTAGGCCTCAGTTTCTTCTTTTAAAAAATGGGGATTATAAAAGTAATCACATCATCGAGTTAATATGATAATTAAATGATTTAATAGAAGGAAAGTGGTCCAACAGTGCCGACATATGGTAAATGCTAGCTATTGCTATCACCACAAAGCAGTGTATGTATGAGGAAATGCCCACAGGATTGTGCCTCTGGGATGAAGCAGAGCAACAGAGATCCAAGCAGGAGAGGCTGCAACAGGCTGGAGATATGCAGAGTCTTCATGGGGGAGGTAAGACTTAGCTGAGTTTGCAGGCTAGGTAAGCTTGAGACAGGCAAAGACACATTCAGGAAGAAATAGCATTACCAAAAATACTAAGAAAGAAATTGGCAGGGGCATTTGTTACTACAAACTGTCTCACTAATTCCAGCATACCAGGATTCTCTTTGAGACTTGCAATGTGTAACAGGTAACTGCTTAATGAATATTTTCCAATTTGTAAAGGACACAGGGCAGTGTGGATTGTTCCTTCCCACCCCCAAAATTATTTTATGTCAGTTTCTTGAATTCTGCAAAATTCTCATTTAAATTATTGCGGCTAAGTTTATGCAGTTGTATAGTTGGGGGGTGGGGCAATGGGAGAATCTGTAGCTGTAAGATCCTATTTTGACAGTAGGTGGCTCCCTTACATATATGTAAGAAAAGTGGCACTGTGGTCTGTATAGGAAGTCATTTCAGTCACTTGAGTAATTGTCACATACTGTATATCATTGAGGCTGAACATGGAGGCAATTCTTCACATTGATTTTTGTATGAAAGATGACATTAATGCAGCAGAAGGAAATTTCTTCCTTCTTAGGACCTATCCTTACCTCTTGAGGTTGACAATCTGATTATTATTCTGGAAGTAAAGGTCAGATCCTTGGCAGTACATGTTCCCTCAACTTCTCTCATAAAGATTGGCATTCAGCTTTAACAGTACCTCATTCATACATGCTGTAGACATCACAATCTGGACTTCTAACTACTACAAAATTATGCTACAACTTTAGTAATGGCATGGATAACCCACCAGGAACCTTTTCATTTTACCATTCCTTGATATTTAGACTCCACAGACGTCAGCTTCATTTCATATCAGAAATAAGTAGAACACCAGTTAGTCTCTTTCTTTCCATCAAGTGGACCTGTTGAAATTCTATAGCTGGTAATCTCAGTTCCATTCTGGCCAGTTGGACCCGTTGTCCCATACTGTTTCTCCTTATCGATCTGAGGTTTGCCAGAATCCTCTATTCTGGGGTACTGTTGGAGAAAGTCCACAAATGGAGCAAATCTGGGCCACTGCAGATTTCAGTCCCACGTGACTAAATTATGATCAGATCATAAGAATTAGTCTGCAACACTTACATTGATTAAAAAGTTTATAAGTATCAATAAACTATGCTCTCATTTTTGGTATTTCAAGTCATTTTTATTACTAAGTTGCTGACAGGGTAACCTATTTTTTTAAATGCCTCATGCACACATGTATCATTGTCCATCAGAATCAAAGACAGAATGTGTATATAATATTGAAAAATGGAAAGATGCCTGCTGAACATGGTATTTTAGATTAGCTACTTTTGCAAAGTGTGTACCCCTGGACCATCTGCACTAGAATAACCTGGAATGCTTGTTAAAATGAAAATTTTCATCTGGGCATGGTAGCTCATGCCTGTAATCCCAGCACTTTGGGAGGCTGAGGTGGGCAGATCAGAGGTCAGGAGATGAGACCATCCTGGCTAACACGATGAAACCCCATCTCTACTAAAAATACAAAAAATTAGCCAGGTGTGGTGGCACATGCCTGTAGTCCCAGCTACTTGGGAGGCTGAGGCAGGAGAATCCCTCGAACCCAGGAGGCGGAGGTTGCAGTGAGCCAAGATCATGCCACTGCACTCCAGCCTGGCGACAAAGTGAGATTCTGTCTCAAAGAAAAAAAATAAAAAGAAAAAGAAAAGAAAAAAAAGAAAGAGCAAGGGATGCCTTAACCAGAAAAATGATATTTATTTTTTCATTTTCAGCAAACGTCATACTTAAAGGGGTAATGCAAGCATTTATTTTAAGCTAGTGGAACTCATACATATTACTGCTACTATTCAAAATTGAACTGGAAGTTTTAATTAGAACAGTAAGAGAGGGAAAAGACATGAAAAGTAAATGTACCGACTTGATACTACCTGACTTCAAGGCTTACTAAAAAGCTACAAGACAGTGTGGTATAAGCCAAAGAATAAATAAATAGATCAGTGGAACAGAATAAGGAGTCCAGAAATAGAACCACACAGACATAGTCAATTCTTTTGAAAAAGGTGCAAAGGCAATCCAAAGGAGAAACGATAATATTTTCAATAAAAGGGGCTGGCATAGCAGGACATCCGGAAGCAAAAAAAAAAAAAAAAAAAAGAAAAAAAAATGTAGACACAAACTCTATACCCTTCACAAAAATTAACTCAAAATGATAACAGACCTAAATGTAAAACACAAAATTATAAAACCTATAGGATATAACAGAAAAAAACTAGATGACCTTGAATTTGATGGTTACTTTTTAATAGAATACCAAAAGCATCATCCATAAAATAAAAAATGGATAGGTTGGGCTTCATGAAAATTGGAAACTTCTGCACTGCAAAATACCTCATTAAGAGAATGAAAACACAAGCCACAGACTTTGATAACATTTTTGCAAAACACGTATGTGATAAAGGACTGTTACCCAAATCAAACCCTTAAAACTGAATAATATGAAACAAACAACCCAACTTTTAAAATGAGCAAAAAATGTCAACAGATATCTCACTAAAGGAGATATATAGATGGCAATTAAGCATATGAAAAGGTGTTCAACATCATTTGTCATTAGGGAATTGCAAATTAAAATAACAACAAAATACTACTACATACCTATTAGGATGGCCAAAACAATACACCGACAACAACAAATGCTGCCAAGGGTGTGGAGAAACTGGAATTCTTTTTCTCTGCTGCCACGTGGGAATGCAGAATGGTACAGCCACTTTGGGAAGCAGTTTGGCAGTTTCTTACAAAACTAAACATAGTCTTACCATGTGGTTCAACAATTTTACTCCAGTAAAAAGATCAGTGATTGCCAGGGGTTGGGGGAAGGGAGGGATGATAGAGCACAGAGGATTTTGATAGCAGTAAAACTATTCTGTATGACACTGTAATGGTGGATACCTGTCATTATACATTTGTCCCAACCCATAAATTCCACAGCCCCAAGAGTGAATCCTAAACTATGGACTAGGTGATAATGATGGGTTCATCAGTTATAACATACGTGCCACTGTGGTGCAGGATGTCGATAGCCAGGGAGGTTATGTGTGTGGGGATAGGGATAGATGGGAACTTTGTACTTTCTGCTTAGTTCTGCTGTGAACCTAAAATTGCTCTAAAAATTAAAATTCATTAATTTTTTTAAAAGTAGGGACAAAGTCTTCCCTGGAACCTATCACAAGACATGCCTATGACATGCTTTTGGTGTCTACATATCAAGCCAGCTTTTTTCCACTTAATTAACATCTCATATTCATTCAACAATTATTAATAAAATACCTACCATGTGATAGGCATTGTTCTAGGTACTAGGAATAAAGTAGCAAATGAAGCAGATATTTAAAAACTCAGATATTTCACATCTGGGAATCTGAATAAATTACATGCAATACAAAAAATTCTTATACTGAAATAATTCCAGTGTTATTTATAATAGTGAAAACTTGAAAATATGCTACATAATAGTGGGAATACTTCAGTAAATTATGACACATGAACTCAATTGCATATTATACAGCTATTAAAAATACAGTCAATAATAAGATATAAAAATGTCTGCGTTGTAATGTTAAGCATAAAAGAGTAACAGAAGATATGGTAAGAATGTAGATAAGGTATAATAGAATGAGTCATTACATGAATATGTTAACAATATTAATCCTTTGTTAATGAAACTATTGGTGGGGGATTTGTACTCCCAAATTTTCATAAAGAGCGTGTGTTATTTTTATAATGGAAAGTGTCCCAATAAACTATTTTTAAGCCTAGACACTTAATATTTGAATTGACTAGCCAAATCTTCATGCTTTTAATATCACAAGTATGTATCTAATAATTGCTGAAGCCAGAATTTACTTCGTGTGCAGTCAGCCACACCTCGCTATACCTGTCAAACCACCTCAATTATCCACTCCAATTGTCATGCCTCTCGTGGGTTAGTTGTAAGTGGAACACAACTCTAGCATGAGATTGTGATTTAAAAGAGCATATCCAGTATTTTGTTGATTTGACTGAAAATATATTTCTTTTTCAAGGTTTTTACCTGTCAGTGAGGCATTTGAATTGGGACATTCTCTTGTTTCTGAAATCTGATAAAATTTTGACCTTAGAATATTTATTGGTAATATTTATTCATTCCCAAAAATAGTTCTTAGCATATCCTATATGTCAGGCATTACTATAGAGCTGGGGCTAGAAAAATGAATAAGATTGGGTTCCTGCCCCCAGCCCAGGCTCATATTGTAGTAAAGGGAAACAGATATCAACACTAGATGACATGGAGTGTTAGGGGCGCTCTGGTAGAAGTCTGCAGAGAGTGCAATGGGCGTCCAAATGAGGAAGTGATCACTTGCACAAGAATAGGAGGCCTGGTTGGAAAGGTTTCTCTGAATAGGATGACATTTGATCTGTGTTTTGAAGGGCATAATTGGCAAGGTAAGTAATCCAATTAAAGGAGGTTGCCTCAGCTAAAGCACCATATGCTCAAAGTTGTAGGTCATTTGAAAGTTTGAGTTCAGATGCAGTAGGGGTAAGGTAAGTATCCAACAGAACTTTCTACAATGATGGTAATGTTCTATATCGTCACGGTCCAATACGGTAGCCACTAGCCACATTTGGCTAGTACAATTGAAGAATTGAATCTTAACTTTCATTTAATTCTAGCTAATTTAAATTTAAATAGCTTCAACAGTTAGTGGCTACCATATTGAACAGTGCAGGTTTAGAGATAAATAGAGGCCAGTTGCAGGAGAGTCTTGCAATGCATTGAGGAGGACTGAATTTTCTTCTGCAGGGCCTTCTGTGGCCTGCAGAAAGGGCTGTACACAGGCAGTACTATTATCAGCTTTACCTGTGGGAGTGCCCCAGCCTGGAAGCAGATAATACAGTTAGGAGATTCCCATAACCTGCCTGAGTGAGAGCATTAGTAATTAAGGTAGGAAATGGATGTGAGGCTTGCTGAGAAGGGCTGGGCAGGCTTGTGACAGGTCTGTGTGTGAGGGGAGAGGGAGTGGGGGAAATGGGATCAGGTTTGAGCCAGCTATTAAATCAATGCCAATTCATCCCATAAAGAATGCAGAGAGTGGGACAGGTTTGGAGAGTGTAAGGAACATGGTTGTGCTGTCACCAAGCACGCATAGAGAAGCAGGTACAGGCCGAGGTAAACAGCCTCGATGATTCAGCGGGATTGGGGTGCAAGTACACAGCCCCATGTCTTATACAATCATAGCCATGTAGACACAACATAAAGAAGCTCCCCACCTGGCTCTCAGCCACTAATGTTTGTGTAGTGTATAAATGTAACACAGACCCTGTGAAGGGGCTGCTGAACAAAGCCATGTCTCATTTACCTGCTGTCTCTTGAGTGTTCTTCCAGTTCCCTGCCCCACATCCACCCACTGTCCTCAGACCTCAGCTGGGGCTGGACCCCAACCCTAAGTATGACAGAGGGAAGATGAGCGTTAGAGATCATGATCCTGAAGTGCCGACGAGAAATTCAGGTGACTTACTTCCTTCCTTCCTTCCTTCCTTCCTTCCTTCCTTCCTTCCTTCCTTCTTTTTGAGATGGAGTCTCCCACTCTGTCTCCCAGGCTGGAGTGCAGTGGCGTGATCTTGGCTCACCGCAACCTCCGTCTCCCAGGTTCAACTGATTCTCCTTCTTCAACTTCCTGAGTAGCTGGGATTACAGGCACACACCATCACACCTGGCTAATTTTTGTATTTTTAGTAGAGATGGGGTTTCTGTATGTTGGCCAGGGTGATCTCGAACTCCTAGCCTCAGGTGATCCACCCACCTAGGCTTCCCAAAGTGCTGGGATTATAGGCATGATCCACTGCACCAGACCGCTTATCACTTATCTTTCTACTTGCATTGTGCCAAGAGGAAACTGACAGTTTAGCCCTCCTCAACTGAGAGACAATTGAATTAAAATAATCTGATGGCATCTCTGGCATTTATTCAGCCATAAGAAAACAGCTGCTAAAAGTGGAATGCAGCTTTTTTAGAATTTCAGCAAAGGTGGAAGGAGATCCAAAAAATTCCTTCTTAGCTGGGTGCGGTGGCTCATGCCTGTAATGTCAGTGCTTTGGGAGGGCGAGGTGGGGGATCACTTGAGGCCAGGAGTTTGAGACCAGCCTGGGCAATATGGTGAAGCCCTGTCTCTACTGATAATACAATTATTAGCCGGGCATGGTGGCCTGTGTCTGTAATCCCAGCTACTTGGGAGGCTGAGACACGAGAATCACTGGAACCTGGGAGGTGGAGGTTGCAGTGAGATCGTACGACTCCACTCCAGCCTGGGCAACAGAGTGAGACTCTCTCAAAAAAATAAATAAATAAATAAATAATAATAAAAAATAAATTCCTCCCCACAAAATTGAGGACTTATGGACTATAGAGAAAGGCAGTTTTCTTGATGATTGAGAAAACAGTATGACTTTAATAAGGGTTTAGACGGTCCCAAATTAAAATTTGTCCTTGGGATTCATGCCGTAATGCTCCCCATAGTGAGAGGGAATCATAAAGATGAAATTCAAACTGGAGCCCAGTCACCACCCCCCATACCCACCTCCACTACCTGCTCTCCCAAGAAGCCTGCAAACCTAGAGGTCAGCTCAGTGGCCACCTTCTGAAGCCCAGGGCACCACTGGAAGCTGCCTAGTTTGAGGCACAGAGGGAAGAGGAAGAGACTGAGAACAACACCCCTTTTCCTGAGGAATGCATATAAGGGTGCTTGGGGGCAGACTGGGGATACTAAGGCAGAAGAGCCAAAGCTGGAGTCAAAGGAAGCTCTTCTTCTGAAACCTGTAATTTCAATGTCTTTTCCTTTCCCTTCAAAATTGTAATTTCCCTCTGAAATCATTCTAACCTTTTAGTAAAGACATTTAAAGATGTTTAAAATTTCTCCCCCCACCCCCCTTTTTAACCCACTCACTTCTGTACTCACCTCTTTAACACTAATGGTCAACTGTGACTATTACATCCCAGGCTCTCTTCTTAGGTGTGGGGAACCCAACAAGGTATGTTCCCTGTCTTCAAAGAGCTATAGTCTAGTGGGAGAGACAGACAAGAAAATAGACTTCCATAGAGTATTGAGAGCTTTGTCAGGTGTAAGTAGTGGGGGAATGGAGAAATGGGGAGTTACTGCTTAATAAGTATGAAGTTTCTTTTTGGGGTGGTGAAAATGTTTTAGAACTAGTTAGAGGTAAAAATTTAGGACCCTAAACCCAATATTGCAGGTCAGAGACAGTTTCATAGGAGAGATGGCTTCTGAAGACATGGAGGAATTAATCAGATGAAGAGGAAAGGGGACATTCAGAGATAGATGGAGTAACCTCTAGGCAAAGGTCTGGAGGCCAGATAAAACTGGAAGTTAATTCAACATGGCCAGAGAATGGCAACAGTGCGGTCTGCTGGGAGAGGAGATGCAGTTGTGAGAGCTGAGGTTGACATAAAGGGCTTTGTATACCATGCCAAGGAGTCTGGACTTACCCAGAGACCACTGAGAAACCTTTACGAGGTGTCGAGCAGGGAATGACACGATCAGATTTCTATTTCAGATTTCTATATCAGATTTCTATTGAAAGATGAGTATAGGCAAATAATTGGGGGAGTACAACACTGGAGGCAGGGAGCTCAATTAGTTGTTTATTGCAGTCATCTAAGCAAGAAAAGACAGTTGCTTTAATGAATGTGGAAGAAGTGGGAATGGAGAAAGCAAGTTGGTTCAAGAAAAGTTAATAAAGACTTAGTCATTAGTTAACGATTGGTAGATGGTGGGTGAGCAAAAGACAGGGAGATATTCACCTTTAAGAAAAGCTACACAGTGACATTTTCCACATATACAAAATAGATTAGTAGCACATTATCAGAGTTGCTCATGGTGGGCTGCCAATGCATTGCTGATATGCTGTCCTTCACCCTGTAGAGTTGAGAATCATTGCCACACATGCTACAGTAGCGAAGATGTTGATGCTTTCAATCCTGTTTTCCTAATTAGGACCATGTGGTATGCATATGAAGTTGCACCTGGTTTATAATTCTAAGAAAGAAGAACCACTATTGCCCCCACTTTTTATAGAAGCTTGATGATTATAGTAGAAATCACTGATTCTTTTTTTTTTTCATTTTTGTGCTCTTATAATTTTGATTTCTTTTGTAACATATAAAAAATCCCTATGCTTGTTTATCTTCCTTAAATGCCTCAATTACCCTCCCTGATTTAGGTTGTGAAAATCCGATGCTAAGGTCCCTTATTTCTCCACTGACTGATTCATGCGATGGAGAAAGAGATGGAAAATGAAGAATTAAGGCTTTCTTTCATCATTCATCTTACCTTTACAGATTCTTGGCCAGGTGCTGTGGCTCATGCCTATAATCCCCAGCATTTGGGGAGGCCAAGGTGGGAGGATCATTTGAGCCGACGAGTTGGAGATCAGCCTGAGCAATGTAGCAAGACTTTGTCTCTACAAAAAAATTTAAAAATTCACCAGGTGTGGTGGTGCATACCTGTAGTCCCAGCTACTCAGAAGGCTGAGGCAGGGGGATCCTTTCAGCCCAGGAGTTCAAGGCTGCAGTGAGCTATGATTCACACCACTGCACTCCAGCCTAGGCAACAAAGAAAGAATCTGTCTCTTAAAAAAGAGAAGAAAAAAGAAAAAGATTCTTGATAATTACAAAGAAAAGTAGATTTTTAAGGGTCAGACAGGACCCTTCAACTCAGGAAGCTATGCTATGTTTGTATCAGGAAACGAAACTATCTTCTTTTTTTTCTGCCTTTTTGTATCTGTGCCCATGTAAGTAACATCTGAAAAAGAATCTGCATGGAGAAGATGGTTAAGGAATAATCTTGGGATCCTCCTGACTAAAAGGATATGGGAAAGTACATGAAAATAGCTCATGCTTATCCTAAGAGAAATGGAAATAAGGGTGACTTGCATTGTCTTGCTTGTTCCAAAATTTCTTTCTCATTATTGACCTGAAAACTCAACTTCCCTCTCCATTATCAAGCCTTTTTGTGGAGAAGGAAAGATAAACTGGAAAAGGAGATTGTCAGCTAATTCTAGGACTCTGACTTTCACAGTTTCAAAATCAATGCACTACATATAATATACAGGTTGTGTTTTTTTTGCAATAGGAGAACTGTTGTGAAGCATATGGATAATAATGGAGAAGGACAAGGAAAACAAAGTGAATAACAGTATTTTTTTAACTTTTCAGGATTTTTTTAGAAATACAGCTCTATTTTAATGCTTAACATCCACAAAGCACAACTAAAAGTAGAGAAGTTCTACATTATTGAGCCTTTATTTTTTATGATAAAACATATACATTGACAAGTCAATGTAACACATATGTATTATATATGTGTATGTATATATACATATGTATTATATATGTGTATGTATATATACATATGTGTATGTATATATGTATATATGCATGTGTGTATATATGCATATGTGTGTGTATATGTATATATGCATATGTGTATATGTATATATGCATGTGTATATGTGTATATACATGCGTGTATATGTATATATGCATGTGTATATGTGTATATACATGCGTGTATATG
>NW_012099121.1:733845-753418 GCF_000951045.1 Mandrillus leucophaeus
GTGTATATGTATATATGCATGTGTATATGTGTATATACATGCGTGTATATGTATATATGCATGTGTATATGTGTATATACATGCGTGTATATGCATATATGCATATGTATATGTGTATATACATGTGTGTATATGCATATGTATATGTATATGTGTGTATATGCATATGTATATGTATATATACACGTGTGTATATGCATATGTATATGTATATATACATGTGTATATGCATATGTATATGTATATATACATGTGTATATGCATATATACATGTGTATATGCATATATACATGTGTGTATATGCATATATGCCTATGTGTGTATATGTATATATGCATATGTATATGTATATATGCATGTGTGTATATGTATATATGCATGTGTGTATATGTATATATGCATATGTTTATATGTATATATACATATGTGTGTATGTGTATATATGTATATATATACAGTTGAAAAAAATTATAAAGTGAATACCCATATAACTACTGTCTAGATGCAAGTTAAAAACTAGAAATTTTTTCTTTTTTTTCCCACCCTGTCTTACAGTGCTGAAAAAATTAGAAATTTTAAACCAAGAGTACACTGCCACTTGCATGAACTTCAGGGAATCTGTGAATTATCTGAAGTTATATATAAAATTAGAGGCTTTATGAATTTTTTGGGAAAAAGAGTCTAGAACTTTTCAGAAGCTTAAAAGAGTTCCCCTCATTTTAAGCACTTATTAGAGCAATAAGACTTAAGACAGCTCCGTAACTTGGTAGCTTTGCAGTCTTAGACTAGCCTCTTGTTCGCTGAATATTGATTTCTACATCTGTAAAATGAAATAATGATGTTGACTCTCATGAGGCTGTTTTGAGGAACAGATGAGTTTATCTATCTGTGAAATAGCTTTGTAAGCTCCAAAGTACTCTTTCAAATGTTAATTATCTATCTTTGTTAGCAATTGAAAAATTTAGCGTAGGTCTTTTCAATATCTAAAGAACTTCTGGCTGGGCCCAGTGGCTCATGCCTGTAATCCCAGCACTTTGGGAGGCCAAGGTGGGTGGATCACTTGAGGTTAGGAGTTCAAGACCAGCCTGGCCAACATGGTGAAACCCTGTCTCCACTAAAAATACAAAAATTAGCTGGGCGTGGTGGCACATGCCTGTAGTCCCAGCTACTCGGGAGGCTGAGGCAAGAGAATCACTTGAACCTACGAGGTGGAGGTTGCAGTGAGCTGAGATTGTGCCACTGCACGCTAACCTGGGTGACAGAGTGAGACTCCATCTCAAAACAAACAAACAAAAAACAACTGGTAAATTGCTTTTGTTGCACTACATTGGTTTAAATGTATGGTCTAGCATGATAATGCTAGTCTGGCAATACACTAGTTCCTGGCCAAGCCAACCATTCATTCTTCAAGATCATGCTTGCTCCTGAGCTGCTGAATAATTTCCAAAGAAAATCACTTAACATGGCAAAATGCTTTCACTTTAAACTCATGATCCTGACACTCAGATACACATTCATTACTTCTCAGTAATTACTGAAAGTTACTGAAATTTTCTAGTAAGCCCACTTTTCTACCCTCCTAGATGAGTATTTCCTATTAGGCTCTCTCCAAGGTTACCCAAGGTTCCACTTCTGACCATGATGGAATAACAAGGACTGGACTTCCTGCCACAAACAACTAGAAAACTGGGCAAAATATATAAAACAACTGTTTGCTATTGTTGCCCCCAAATTCTGCCTGGAGACAGTTTCCAGATCCTGGGCATAGAAAGGTAAACCCAGTGTCTAGGAACTTTATTGAGTTGAGGAGACAGAGATCAGAGTTCACAGATGTGGAAATTGAAGGGCAGAGTTTTGGAAAGGATGAAGCTATACAAATAAATAAATAAATAAAATTTAAAAACTGGTAAGTCTGAGATTTTGCTAAGTACTTGGTTGTCCATACAGCCAAGCTGTCAATCCATACAGCCAAGCACAGAATGACCAGGGAGTATAAGCTAAATAATTCTTAGAGCTCACAGAGGATGAGAAGGCATTTGAGCTCTGACCAGCCAGAGTGAAAAGTTCTCAGTGAAAACCAAGGAATCCACTGAAGACCTCTGAGCAGTTATTAATTAGTAGTAGAGCCAAATTATTCCTGGAATGAAGACTACTCTAGACCTACCCTAATAAAGCTTAAAAACAGTCCTCAAATGAATCAAACTCATCCACAAATAACTGGCTGAAAAAAAGGCACAACCTTCCTAAAGGGGGACAATAAAATTCAGACACTCAACAAGGATGCAATTCACAATGTCCAGTATTCAATAAAAAAATGATTATTTGTTGTTGTTGTTGTTGCCGCTTGTTTTTGAGACGGAGTCTCAGTTTGTCGCCCAGGCTGGAGTGCAGTGCTGCGATCTTGGCTCACTGCCTCCCAGGTTCAAGCAATTCTCCTGCCTCAGCCTCCTGAGCAGCTGGGATTACAGGCACCCGCCACCATGCCCAGCTAATTTTTTGTATTTTTAGTAGAGACAGCGTTTCACTATGTTGGCCAGGCTGGTCTCAAACTCCTGACCTCAGGCGATCCACCTGCCTCAGCCTCCCAAAGTGCTGGGATTACAGGCGTGAGCCACCGCGTCCGACTCAATAAAAAATTATTAAACATGCTAAGAAGCTCAGTTCATCTGAGCTTAAAACTTCTTAAAGTCTTAGGAAAAGGAAAAATATGTAATTATCTCTTTAAAAGTTGAGTAGTTTGTGACATACTAAAGTCACTTAATCAGAAGAAATTAATTCTACAATATTCTTAAAGGCAATCTTTCAGCTTTTAGATAAAAAACATTTGATAAAATGGGGTTCACTTCTTCTAGAAAGACTTCTATCACAATTGTATTTTAAGACTGTTTCATGTAGATTTGTAATCTGGTGTTCTGAAACAACATAAAGCTTGGTTTCTCTTTTAACAAAACTGAGACGAGTTCTCATGCCTTCTTTTTCTCAAGGTAAATATATCCAATTCTATCTTATTCTGACAACATTTTTCTTATCATTCTCTGGATGCACTCTGGTTCCTCCATGTTTTTTAATTAAATGCCATTGCTGCCATGTTAAAACTAGGAATAATTAGTTCTACAAAGACTAGAAGTCCAATAAACCATGGGAGTATAAAATATATTGTCATAGTTGATGTTGTCAATAATAACCATGATAAAGGTCACAAAATACTAGTATGTAAAGTTTATGAATCCTTTTATCTATGTCAGATGCTGTGCTAAGTGCTTCATGAGGGCTATCTCATTTTACTCTCACAACTCTGTGAGATAGATGCCATTGTTTTCTGTTTCATAAATGAGAAATTTAGATCACTGAAAGGTTTATAAATGAACTCTTTCCACAACTATACTGTATAATAAGCCACTCCAAAACTCAGTGGTTTAAAACAATACTCATTCATTATCACACATCTACAGGTTGACTGGAGTTTGGCGGGTCTAGGCCTGGGCCCCAGTTGGGCATCTCTGCATCTTACTAAAAGATCGGTTCAGGCAATTCTGTGCCATATGCATGTCATTCTGGGACCAAAGAGCTTGCTAGGGTATGTACTTCTCATGGCAATGACACAGGCACAAGAGAGAAAGCAGAAATATGGGGTCTCTTAAGGCCTTGGATCTGATTTGGCACACTGTTACTTCACCACAACCCATTGGTCAAAGCAAGTCACACAGCTAAATTCAAAATCAAGGACTGGGGAAGTATACCCCACCAAAGTCCATGGCAAGGGTGTGGATGCTAAGAGGCATGAAGGATTAGGTAGAATAATTCAATGTAGCACAAAACGCTCAATAATACTTCCAAAGTCATACCCATTGTGGCAGTCAGGGATTCAGTTTGGCTGAATGTAGCAGAAAACCCAAATAACAGTAGCTTAATAAAATAGGGGTTTATCTTCTCTCATGCAAAGTCTGGAGATAGCCAGTCAAGAAGCTGATAGGGCTGTTCCATGACATTACCAGGAACTCAGGTTCCTTTTTCATTTCTGTTCCACCATCCTTAAGATGTGACCCTCATGTTTATGTTCACAACAAGGCTGCTGGAGCTTCAGCCCCATATTCTCATTTCAAGTAGAAAGAAAAGGAAAGGCAACAGACATAAAATGGAAGTACACCTCATCCAGAGATTATACTTACATCTCATTGGCCAGACCATGTCACAGGCCACGCTCACTGAGAAAGAGGTTGAGAGATTTTTTTTTTTTTAAGAGAACACTGTCATTCCCAACACAGGGTTAAATTAGTAATAAAAAGAGAAGAAAACATTGACATTAAGTAGGAATTAACAGTATCAAACATAGGGAGTATTTGTGCCAGAATTTGCCCATTAGTTTAAAACTATACTTAATATGATGATATGATTCTTACCATCTTAAAAAATATTTAATATTCTAATATATAATATATGCTCATGGAAGACATTTTGGTAGTTATCTTAAAGTACAAAGAAGAAAAATCAGCCATAAGCCATTACAAAGATACAACCACTGTTAAAATTTTGCTATCTCACCTTCCTTAGGTTGCTTTACCTTGTATACTTACAGTATATTTGTATATCTAAATTGGGCTCATTCTCTACAAATAGCCAGTCTCATCTCCCTAGTATTTTAAAATTTTGTTTTATAGATCATAAGACAATATATACTCATTATGGAAAAATCTAGAAAAAACAGAAAAGTATAAAGAAATAAAAATACTTTACCTATAATTCCATCCTTAGATCTAATTCCTTGCTGTGATTTTGAAAAAATGACTTATACACTTTTTGTGCATTATATGTATGTCAATATAGTTTAAGTCATATTATATATAAATTTTTCATTTGGCTTTTAAAAAATATAAGACAAACACAAGGTTTTTATTAACATAATTTTAAATACCTGCCTGACGTTTTACTTAAATATCGTGTTTAGATTTCCAAGGTTGTGGTATTATAAATCATGTTACTCTGAACATCTATTTTTACACAAGCTTCATCCACATTCCGGGAACATTTTCTAGAAGGTGGAAATAAAATTGTGTTATATTATGATGTGTATTCTTGAGTTTTTGTGTTGATTCATTTCCTAGTAATCAGGGAATGTCCTTAAGCAAAGCATATTCTGCATGTTTGTTTGCAGTTTGAGAAAAGTTACTGTTTAAAAATAAAACCTTGTTGTTTGATGCTCTCCTTCTAATGCGTATTTAATCCTTTTTCACACTTTCACGTCTGAAGGTGGGCCTAACGACATTATCGTTAAGGGATAAAACTTCATTATTTTGACTCGGACACTAATGTGTTCTTATCATGTGCTTCTTGAATGAGCAGTTTTCTCTTCGGGCATCTTGGAGCGTTCTGTTACAGACTTCCTTGAACAACAGGACATGAAATAAAACCTCGATACTTTTTACTTTTGTTTTTAAAATCTAGATACTTTTACAAGAACTCTATTTGTCCAGGATACAGCCCTTCCGTTTTCCCAGCCTCTCCAACTGGCTCCTCCCCCTCCCCAACCCCGCTTTCAAAGCCGCCCCATCGTTCCCACGCTAGCAAGTTAATGTCCTTATTTACGAGAACTTGTGTTTCACAGTCTTAACCACGGAGGTTAAGATGTCTCTGCCTGGAATTGCTTTGTTTTTAAAGTTTTTCCAGCCCATCTGTCGCGGAAAAGACCCTCAAAGTGGGACCCAGCCCCGCCCCCACCTGGCCCCACCCCCTCTGGTCCGGAGTCTTCCATCTCCATGGTTACGCGGCGGTTGCTGCGAGAGCCCAACTGCCCTGACGGTCGCGGTGAGGGCCCCAGGACAGAAGCAGACAGACACGGCTCCTGCTGTCGATTCCGATCCAGGTCAGCCTACTCGGGGCTCCGCGCCCTTAACCCGGAGGTGTGTCCCGCCAGGCGGCGAGCGTGGGGCAGCTGGCGGAGCCCGGGCGGCTGGAGGACCGCGTCCTGCCTAGTCGAGACTTAGCTCTCAGTCTCGATCCTTTAGGCTGCGCCGCCGCTGAGCTGGAACAGCGGTCCATTCCCGCCGGAGGCGCCCAGGGCTGCAGGGCGGCCCTCTAGCCACTGCGCGGGTGCCTGAGGCCTTCCGCCTCTGTTCCACTCCACTGGCTACCCCAGAAGCCGGACCTCGGGAGACTTAGTAATTGGTGGGTGGATGCCGGGAAGGTGCTGAGCCGCGTCCCTAGCGACCAGGCAGCGTTGCGCCTGCGCACACAGACCCGGAGCGGGACGGACTCTCCCACAGACTGACACTCGCGCATGCGCTGCCTGCGATCCTGGAGTACTGATTCAAAGCTGTTTTAAGCGATTCCCTTATGCCGCGAACTGTTGTAACCACAAAACAGATAGGACTAATTTAGTCCTCACGCCTCTGGAAAGAAGTGAAACAAGTGCCCAAGATCTCACAGCTAGACAGTGGTCGGGTCACGATGGAATCCAAGCAATCTGGTTTCACTGGACAAAATGCCTCGTGCTTCCGTACCCATCCATCGGAAAGCTAATAATGCTGAGGAGCTGGCTTTATCTACCTGATATTGCCTTTGTTATACTCTACATGCCAAGTTCCATTGTGCTCAGTTACTAATATTCAGGAAAATCAGAAAACTCGGTCAAAAGCTGCCACTTTTTCCTTATAGTAAATGGAATTAATAACCAGGAGTTCATTTTTTTCCATGATGCATAACTCTTACGTTTTGGTTTTTGCTTTTGTGTTTTTTATCGACAGTCTGAACTCCATTTTAGATGTGCGGAAAAGATTTTTAATGATCTGAGCAAGAATTGTTTTCCAAGATTCTAGTACAATTACGAAAGGTTATTTAGTGAATGTGGTGAAATAAGCATTTCCTCTTTCAAGCTGTACTCTTGGGTTTCTCGTTAATTTTACCTTCCTCCCCTACAAATACTGCTTAGCCTTTTTTTTTTTTTTTTTTTTTTTTTTTTTTGAGACGCAGTTTCGCTCTTGTTGCCCAGGCTGGAGTGCAATGGCGTGATCTCGGCTCACCGCAACCTCCGCCTCCCGGGTTCAAGCGATTCCCCTGCCTCAGCCTCCGGAGTAGCTGTGATTACAGGCGCCCGCCAGCACGCCCGGCTAATTTTGTATTTTTAGTAGAGACGGGGTTTCTCCGTGTTGGTCAGGCTGGTCTCGAACTCCGGACCTCAGCTGATCCGCCTGCCTCGGTCTCCCAAAATGCTGGGATTACAGGCGTGAGCCATCGCGCCCAGCCTGCTTAGCCTTTTTTTTTTTTTTTTTAAATTAAGAATATCATGATAGGAATATATGTTTAGTGACCATAATTTAAATAATTGAAAATGTTAATTATCAGATGTTTCAATTATTTGAAATCCCAATCATTGTCTGTCTTCAATAAAGTCCTTCATTTTTAAAAATAATGAAAAACAGGAGAGGCCTAGATACTAATAAAAATACTAATAAGCTAATAGATGATATTATGACTCTTTACAAATACAATATTGGAGAAATCAGAAGAGAAAAAAACAAATTTGCATAAACCCACGTTTTTAAAAAAAAATTGTTGTTTTATTTAGCCAGAATGCCTCCAACTCAGGCCGAAAGTGTTATAAGGAGTATTATACGAGAAATAGGACAAGAATGTGCAGCCCATGGAGAGATTGTTTCTGAAACTCTGATTGCTTTTATGGTAAGAAGAAATCATTTTGTGATTACTACTTTATTAACAGCTTTTTAAAGATGTGGTGTCCATTTTCCCCTTTAAATTCTATGAAGCTTTCATAGATGTTTTTCAGCTTAAACATAATGAGATCATCGGACAAGTTAGTGAAAACATTTTAAAAACGTTTATAGAGCATGTGAGTTGTAGATTTATAGAGACTGATTTAGAAGACCTTGATGAGTTTGGAAAACATAAATAATGTTCTCCTGTGTGGGAATTTTTTGGTGTGTATTTTTGTTTGCCGTTGTTAAAAATTACTCATTGCTATGGTTTCTCTGTTCTTGCTTTTGGTTAAGACAACAATACACAATAAAAATACAATAAAATATACCATAGTTTCCCAACTGAAAACCTAGCCATTGCTTTCAACTTATTTCCCCATATAACTTTTCTAGCACCCCATTCAAATTTGATGTTTGTCGCTTCTTTTCTTCAGCCTCTAACAAGGGTACTGATGAGTTCAGTAGTAAGAAAAATAGTTGAAAAGCCAACCCCACTGTAATCAGGAGGTAGTTGTTTAAAAAATGGAAACACATTAAACTAATAATATGAAATAAAATTGCTTAATGGATTCTTTCCTACTTAATGGACTTGTTCCTACTTTTTTCCAGGTGAAAGCTGTTGTCCTGGATCCAAGTAATGGCTTTAACATGGATAGAACCCTCATGAAAAGTGATGTGCAGAATCTTGTTAAGGTGATTACCCAACAGTCCTCAAATTTGCAATTACTTATTCTCAGTTGTAAACACAGTATTTGTGTTAGTCATTATTGCCTTCAGCTAAATGAAACAAAAACCCACAAAATAGTAGTACACATGAGGTATTTTTCTCATAACACAAAGTGTGGAGAGACATAGACCCTTCTTCCTGGCTTCCTGGGGCATGCCATCCTTGCAATATGGTCATCTGATGGTCAAAAGATAGCTACCCTACCTCTAGGTAGAAAGAAGGCGGGAAGGCAAAGGGCAAAATACGTGTGCCAGTTGGGTCTATCACCTTCTCTCCGGAAAATAATAATTTTCCCAGAATCCCTTCCATCTACTTACATTTATTGACCAGAATGATACTGTAAGTGACCTAGGGACACTCACTTCTTTTTTATTTTTTAGATGAATAAATCCCTGCCCCAATCCAAATTGAGGCTCTGTTAGTAAGGAAGGGCGGGCAGGGAAATTGGGCAGGTAGCAGCATCTGCTACAATATTTTAGTGAAACCTTGTTATTAATCTCTTACATTGCAAATATTAACTGGTTTGTCATGCACTGTGAAGTTGAATAGAACTAAATTAATTTGCATTTCTCTAATGCTGAGTGATGTTGAGCATTTTTTTCATGCTTGTTGGCCATTTGTATGTCTTCTTTTGAAAAATGTCTATTCATGGCCTTTGCCCACTTTATAATGGGGTTATTTGTTGTCGAGTTGTTTGAGTTCCTCGTAGATCCTGAATATTAGTCCTTTGTCAGATGCATAGTTTGTACATATTTTCTCCCATTCTGCAGGTTTTCTTTTCACTCTGTTGATTATTCATTTTGATGTGTAGAAGCTTTTTAGTTTATTTAAATACAATTTGTCTATTTCTGTTGCATTTGCTTTTAAGTAATGAATTCTTTGCATAGGCCAATGTCCAGCCCTAGGTTTTTTTCTGGTATTTTTATAGTTTTAGATCTTACATTTAAGTCTTTAATCAATCTTGAGTTGTTAATTTTTGTATATGGTGAGACATTGGGATCGGTTTCATTCTTCTACATATGATAATCCAATTTTCCCAGCACCATTTATTGAATAGGATGTCATTTCTCCAGTGTATGTTTCTGTTGACTTTGTCAAAAGATCACCTGACTGCAGGTATGTGGCTTTATGTCTGGATTTTCTATTCTGACAATGAGATACAATCTTACACCAGTTAGAATGTCTTTAAAAAGTCAAAACATAACAGATATTGGGGAGGATGCAGAGAAAAGATGGTATAAAACTTGTTCTTAGCAATAAGGGAAGTGATTATGACAATCAGAAATGTTATTGGAAAGCTGTGGAAGAGAATCAAGGAAAGGCAGAAAATAAGTTGTTCTCCTTGTCAGGACCCAGGAAGACTTCTCCATTCCCCTCAAGCTCCAACTCAACTACGTTGGAAAGAATCAAGCCAATATACTTTTAATATGACAGGTACATAAACTAACAATGTATAATTCAAGTGACAATATTTTTCTCAACTAAAAATCATGTGGATGAGCTATTTTTTTAAAGTGTGCATTTTAAAACAGTACTTCTCTATGTGGAAGGATCCAGGTGCACAGGCTTCTGCAAAGACACAGTGTCCAGTCCTCAGTCTTGCATTCTCCCCTCCCTCCTCCTAGGAAAGCAGGGCTGGTGCTCAGGGAGACAGGTTGAGAGTGAGCTGCCAAGTGACTGCCAGCTGCAGTATATTCAGCCTACAGGGTGAGCAGTGAAGGAAGTGGGGGAGGGAGGTGATGAGTAGAGATGAGAGAAGGAAAGAAAAACTGAGGTTGATATTCAATCTAAAGAGGCAAGGCAGAGAAGGGAAATGAACCATCCATGTGGGGGCTCATGGGAGAAAACAGACCAGGAGAAGAAATAGCAAGGGTAGAACTAGAGAAATTTTGTGAAGAGAGGGGTGGTAGTTACAGCAGCTTTTAAATTTAAATTTTATTTAATTTTATTTTATTTTTTGAGATGGAGTCTCACTCTGTCTCCCAAGCTGGAGTGCAATGGCATGATCTCGCCTCATTGCCATGTCCACCTCCCAGGTTCTCAAGCAATTCTCCTGTCTCAGCCTCCCGAGTAGCTGGGACTACAGGTGTGTGCCACCACGCCCAGCTAATTTTAGTATTTTTAGTAGAGACGGGGTTTCATCATGTTAACCAGGCTGGTCTCGAACTCCCGACCTCAGGTGATCTGCCCACCTCAGCCTCCCAAAGTGCTGGGATTACAGGTGTGAGCCACCGTGCTGGCTACAGCAGCTTTTTATAAAATAAACTTAGCAGTGTTGTTCAAGGCACAAATAAATAGTAACAAGGAAATCTAGAAGAGTTTTAGACTGGAATATAAGCTTTGTGGAACATTTACCCACATTTAGACTGCCCAAACTAACCAAAACATCAGGTTTCTTGCCTTCAACTAGACTACTAGCCACCCGGGCATAATAATTATTGGTTAACTCAAGGGAAATGACTTATTGCTTAACAAATGTTATTGGTAGTAAAGATATGGAATCAACCTAAGTGTCCATCAACAGATGATTGGATAAAGAAAATGTATATACACATACACACAATGGAATACTATGAGCCATAAAAAATGATGAAATCATGTCTTGTGGCAACATGGATGGAACTGGAGGCTACTATCTTAAGTGAAATAACTTAGAAACAGAAAGTAAAATACCACATGTTCTCACTTACAAGTGGGAGCTAAATAATACGTACACAGGGACATAGAGAGTGAAGCAGTAGACATTGGAGACTTGGGAGGGTGAGAGGGGAGTGAGGGATGAGAAATCACTTAATGGGTACAGTGTCCACTATTCAGGTGTTAGCTACCCTAAAAGCCCAGGCTTCAACACTACACACAATATATCCATGTAACAAAATGACACTTGTACCCCCTAAATCTATAAAAATAAAAAAAGTTATTGGTTAAATAAACTATAAAGCCGGAAGTCTTCAAGGAGAAAAAATAATAATAAAAGGGGTTATTGGTGAATAAATATCAGGAACCACTGCTTTTCCCTTTATTTTTGAAAATAACTTTAGGAAATACTTGTCTCAGAAACTATAACTAGAAGTATTCATGGGCTATTCTTTTCTAGCTTTGTATGACTCGGCTATTGGATACTAAAAATCCATCCCTGGACACTATTAAGATGCAAGTCTACTTTGATATGAATTATACAAATCGAGGTAACATATACTACCTATTTTTATACTTAAATTTCGTATTGTATTTCAGCAAAGAAGGGCTTCATTTGGCTGACAATGAATTTAATTGTTTAATCAATTTAACAATTTAATTTTTGGCAATCTTTTGAAATATTTTTCAACTTTGAGGACTATAACAATGTTAGAAATGCTAAATGAAAAAAAAACCGTTGGCCTTTGTGAGGGTTAAAAGCGAATTCCAATTATTATGCTCATAATTATTGTTTCCAAGTCTGTTGTCTTTTAACCTTTATGGCACTAATACATAATAATTAGGAATTCGAACAACCAGCCCATTGAAGTTAAAAGTTTTTAATTTGTAGATTTTCCTGTTCCTGGTTTATGTTATTTTTTCATAATAATTACCTAAATTATATAACTATTCAAAAATGAAATGAATGATGGGGAGTTTAGAAAGCTTTTCAATATGTAACTTTTTTTTCTTTTCAGACAGAGTCTTGCTCTGTCACCCAGGCGGGAGTATAGTGGCACGATCCACAGATCACTACAACCTCTGACTCCCGGGTTGAAGCAATTCTCCCACCTCAGCCTCCCGAGTAGCTGGGACTATAGGCGTGTGCCACCTTGCCCAGCTAATTTTTGTATTCTTAGTAGAGACGGGATTTTGCCATGCTGCCCAGGCTGGTGTTGAACTCCAGGCCTAAGCCTGGAGTTCTGTCCGCACCTTGGACTCCCAAAGTGCTGGGATTATGAGTGTCAGCCACCACGCCCAGCTCATTATGTAAATAATTTAATGCATACATCAAACACAAGTTGGAAACAAAAGAAAAAGGAAAATGTAATTCTCTATGGACCGCCTCTGCCCCTGCTGTATAAAACAAATCTATTTCTCTATGGACTACCTCTACCTCTACTATATAGTACAATCATTATTAACAATTTGGGCCGGGCGCGGTGGCTCAAGCCTGTAATCCCAGCACTTTGGGAGGCCGAGACGGGCGGATCACGAGGTCAGGAAATCGAGACCATCCTGGCTAACACAGTGAAACCCCGTCTCTACTAAAAAATATAAAAAACTAGCCGGGCGAGGTGGCGGGCGCCTGTAGTCCCGGCTACTCGGGAGGCTGAGGCAGGAGAATGGCGTGAACCCGGGAGGCGGAGCTTGCAGTGAGCCGAGATCCGGCCACTGCACTCCAGCCTGGGCGATAGAGAGAGACTCCGTCTCAAAAAAAAAAAAAAAAAAAACAATTTGATGATTTTTCTCTTTATTAGTTTCAGTTATGCTACCTATGTAAAAGTATGTATCTTGCATTTTTGCTTAATAGGGAAATTTTAAAGCAATAAAATAGTCATAGAATTGATAAAATTTAATCCATACATTTTTACATTTGTTATTTAAACATATTTTTAATTTGCAAAGTTCTCAGTTGGTTTTGTGGCAAGAGTATAGGTATAAATTGTGTGTGGTGGATATGTTAATTATTGCCCTTGTAATGGTAATATGGGTTGTCTTATCATTGCAAGAACTGTACTTGCAACAACTCAGTGAACAGAGTCCTATCAAAGTTAAGCCTATCCCTCAGCATATCACAGGAGGAATGAGGAGGGATACAGTTCTCGATGCAACATCGTATTATCAATAATGCTTTTCAGAGGAAATTTATCTAGAACTGAAATAAAAATACACGTAACCAAAAGGAACATATATACTACATATATATTTCTGCTACTATATATGCTTATGTATAGTATACGACATGTGCTTACATATAGCATAAATATATAATATGTATATATTTATATTTTCATATAGTATTATATATATGTTGTAGAAATGGCCTTCTTTATTTTCTGCTTAATTGGGAGGTTTTAACCTTTTGTGAAATTTACTGTTTAGTTTGGCTGTTTAAAGTCTTAGGTGTTTTGACAAAGTATTCCATTTAAGTCACTGTCATAAATCTTTCCTACTGGATTTTTGTCTTGAGGCTACTTGCTGGCCACTGTTTTTTATTTCATTACTACAGCTTAAGAAATTGCTTGTTTTCCTGAAGTAGAATTGCCATATCCAATCCCAGTTTTTCTCTAGTTCTTATGTAAGAAGAATTCTAAAAATCAAATATATAGAACATTGTTATTTGGCAATTTTAGTGGAATTTCTCGAAGAACATCACCGGGTCCTAGAGTCTAGATTAGGCTCTGTTACCGGAGAAATTACAGATAACAGAGCATGTGCTAAAGAAGAATTGGAAAGCCTGTACCGGAAGATTATCAGCTATGTGTTACTCCGCTCTGGCCTTGGATCCCCTACAGACATCAAGACTGTCAGAGAGGTAACAGGTAAAAAGTATAACCAATTTCCATTTCATAAGTGAAAATATATGATCATTGTATTTTATAAAATATGTTAAATTAGAGGTGTTAAAAATTGAAGTTTCCTTTTTATCTGAAAAAAAAAAAAATCAGCACGAATGAGTTAAAACGTACCCACTCTCCTTTTACACTGTGTGTCTATTCTGAAACTCAAGTAGCACCTCTAGAAAGTGAAATATTGCTAATTTTCCTAGAGCTGCACATATCTAGGGACCTATTACACCTCATTAGAGAGACATTGATAGTAGGATTGAGGGTACCAGGCTGATTGAGTAAATGGAAAAGCTGGAAAGGGATATTTCATATTGATGAAAAGAATTGAGTCTGTCATTTAAAATGGATGATGGAAAGGGGCACTGTTTATCCTTAGGAAATCTTTGCCCTCTTTCATCCTTCAAAATGAGGAACAGGAAAAATGTCTAGCTCTCCTATGGCCTTCCTCCATAATTATTTTAAAGCATCCATTTTTCAGCTCAGATCCCTAATTAGAAAGCTCGTTTTCATGCCCATTGCCAAAAAGTTACTGCTGGATGCGCTTAATTATTAAAAATGGACATGAGGCAATGGCATAACTCTCAGTAATCCAGCTTTGATGTGTGCTATATTTTATTATGTATTCTGTAACCAGGTATCAGTAATTTAAAGAATCATGTAAGTAACTCAGACTCTTAACTTGCTGCTAAAGAAAAAAACTTATTTAACTTCTGATATCGTTATTCTATCATTTTGTTTTCCTTTTTTTTTTTTTTTTCTGGTTTATTTTAGCTGCTCTACAGAGCATTTTTCCTCAGGCTGAGCTTGGGACGTTTCTAACTCTGTCTAAGAAGGACAAAGAACGCCAGCTGAAAGAACTCACCATGATTGTTACTGGAATTCGTTTATTTAACAGAGACTGTGGAAAAGGTGGAGAAGGCATTGATGATTGTAGGTATATCATTAGGTTAATGCTAAAGGTCATGTATGTTTAAAATTTAAGTTGCACAGTGAGGAAAATAATAAACAACACACCAGGGGCATTCTTAAATTTAAGATTTGCATTTTTTTACTGTTTCCTGAAGAATAACTACTGTTTATAATGTATAGTGATTTTTACTTTTGCTGGGGCAAGACTTTACATTTTATGTACCATGAAGCTAGTAGGAGAAAGTGAATCAGTGAAAGCGATGAAGGGCCCTGCTCAAAGCTAACCTCCCTGTTCAGCGGGGCTTTGTGTTCATTACTGCAAGTCAGTAACCAAAAGGGAGTACAATTTAGTTATTTAAAAAACAAAAATCTTCCTGAAAACAGTTCCTGGTGCAGTTAATGGAATGAAAAGATCCACAAAGAGATTTTTAAAATCTCTAAATTCGGGGGCATCTGCTTTGTGGTTATATACTTAATGCATTCTTTATAAGTTTGAAAGTACTTATGAAATATTTAATGAAGTATCTACCAGTAGAAGTAACTTCCTTATGAAATTTGGTACTCCTGTATGTCCACCGATAAGGTGTTATTGTCTTTCACTAAATCGCTAATCTAGAATAAAAGGGTAATTTTTTTCTAGTTTAAAACCTGTTCTAAAAAGTCAAATTTCCATTTTCATAAATGACCCTCCCTTGCTAGACTATTCTGTCATTTTTCACCATCCAGATGAGTTTCTTAACAAACATTTCTTTTTTTTTTAAATAACTAGAAGATATACAAAAGGAAGGGTCAGTGGTTCTTCTGGAAGCACATGGTTAACAACACATAATACCAAACTCTGCCTATTCTCTACACTCTTCTATATTTAGTGGCAAAAGCTGACCTACTATAACTGGGTTATTCTGATAATATCGTTTGTTTGAACTTGTTTGTTTTAGGGTTTTTTTTTTTTTTTTTTTTTGAGATGGAGTTTCGCTCTTGTGTTCCAGATTGGAGTGCAATGGCGCGATCTCGGCTCACTGCAACTTCCCCCTCCCGGGTTCAAGTGATTCTCCTGTGCTGAGATTACAGGCGCGCGGCACCACACCCGGTTAATTTTTGTATTTTTAGTAGACACGGGGTTTCACCATGTTAGCCAGGATGGTCTCAATCTCTTGACCTCATGATCCGCCCGCCTCAGCCTCCCAAGGTGCTGGGATTACAGGCGTGAGCCACCGCGCCCAGCCTAGATTCATTTCTTTATGTGGTGGGACCCATGAAACACATGCCTCATTATTACTAATTTGATTGGGGAAAAAACCCTAACTTAATGCTTAAAATGTAACTACTTTCTAGGCTTCTTCTCCTTAATTGTTTTTAGTCTCCTTTATGACTGCCTTTTTATACTCTTACAAACAGTGCCAGCTGTTCTCCATGTAGCAATCCCAGCCACCATGCAGCATATTGATTACCAGCTTGAGACTGCCCGGAGCCAGGTATACCGCTACACAGCCATCCTTGAGAAGGCAGCCAACGACCCACACATGAGAGCTGAACTTCAGCCATATATGTTAAAAGAAGCGCTCTATAATATACGACAATATGAGGTCTTCCTTCAGATCATTTTGGTGAGTTAAGTTCATAAGATATAGGTATCTTTTTCCGTATAACGCAATCTCTTTATATAAGGCCACATCAGGTAGAACCAGGTCACTAATTAAGGAGACAACCTCAATAACTGCTCGGTTTACATTGCTTTGGTAGGGTTAGGAATCAAAATAGAAATAGAAGAGTTGGGCTTTGATTTTAATGAAAATCTTTTGGTAGAAATTGAATTTGTATTTTTTCATTGGTACTTGATAATATGATTGTTAGCATACTGTAGTTAAACAATGGTGTGTATGTAAGTAATACTGTGTTTATTTTAGTTCAGAGCAAGTAGCTAACATTGTTTGGCAGGTGGTTGCCTTTCAAATAATTTTTGTGTAATTATTTGTTCTCACTGTAACTGGTGGAAAGGATTTTTTTTTAAAGGTTTTTTGTAGGCCAGGCACAGTGGCTCATGTCTGCAATCTTGGCACTTTGGGAGGCAAAGGTGGGCAGATCGCTTAAGCCCAAGAGTTCAAAACCAGCCCGGCCAACATGGCAAAACGCTGTCTCTACAAAAAGTAAGAAAATTAGCCGGGCACCGTGACATGTGCCTGTATTCTCAGCTGCTGAAGAGGCTGAGGTGGGAGGATCACTTGAGCCTGGGGGGCAGAGGTTGCAGTGAGGCCAAGATCACACCACTGCACTCTGGCATGGGTGACAGAGGGAGACCCTGACCCTGACTCAAAAAAACTTAAAAAAAAAAAATATAGAGTGGGGTCTTGCTATGTTGCCCAGGCTAGTCTCGAACATCTGGCCTCAAGCAATCCTCCTGCCTCGGCTTCCCAAAGTGCTGGGGTAACAGGCATAAGCCACCACACCTAGCCAGATAAGATTTTTATATCTGGTGTTTCTAGATCTAATGAACAAGCCACACAGTATCCCTAGAGAGTTGGAAAATATGGTAAAGTGGTGGTTATAACCTTTTTAAAAAGTAGCAGTGCCGTTTCTGTCAGATAGAAACTTACTCAGAATCTTACAAATATAAAACAGATATCTACATAAAGGGATTGGAGGACCTTTTCACTAAGGGATATCCCCATGACACTCTAGGGTTGTAAGGAAGACAGTCTGTTAATTACTGCATGATGCCAAGTTATGTTCCCACTCATCACCATTTACTTTTACACAACCTCTGTTTTCCAGTAACTATGAGATTCTCGGTTAATGGAACTGTCTTTTGTATGAGTGAATGCTAATTTCTTGAGGGGTAGAATAGGATGTATTCTGACCACCTCTTCTTTTTAACTTGTATTTTAATGACTTGGTACTACTATTGGATGCACTTAGTCTGTCCTCTCTCCTTACCTAGCTGTCCAGATGACATGACTTCATTCAGACTAGGGGTTGTCCTCACAACTAGCCTATCTCATTGTCTTCAGAAGGAGGATCCTAGCTGGGAGGCTGAGGTTAGAGAACTGCTTGAGGCCAGGAATTCAAGACCAGCCTGGGCAACATTACGAGACCCTGTCTCTACAAAAAATAAAATTAGGCAAGCATAGTACTAATGGTACTAACTTATAATCCCAGCTACTCAGGAGGCTGAAGTAGGAAAATTGCTTGAGCCCAGGAGTTTGAGGATACAGTAAGCTTTGGCTATGCCACTGCGCTCCAGCTTGGGTAGCCAAGGAAGACCCCATCTCTAAAAAGAATAAATATATAAATAATAATAAAAACCAAGTCACTCTCTTGGGGTAGATATTTCCCTTTACATTACCTTGTGGCTATCAGCCTTATGTTAACTAGTCAGCTACTAAGGGGATTTTGTAATCAGTTTATTTTGAAGTGCATGTGAGTCCACAGGAGTAGAACTTCGCATTCACATTTGTCACCTGCATTCAAAGGCGATACTATAAGAAAGAACCTTGGGAAACTGTCACACAACTGTAAGGATGTTGCAGAAGATGTCATTCATTATATAGAATCTTCTCATAGCTTTCAATCATGAATCCACCAACTGTCTTAAATTCTCATTGGCGTTCTACTTCTCACAGCTAGAGAGGGACAGTGAGTAAAGTGTAGAAGTGATGAGTGTGGGCTTTGCAACCAGACTACATGCATTCTAATCATGACTTTGCCAATTACTAAATCTGTGTCCCTAAGGAAGCTGCTTAACTTCCCTGTGCCTTGGTTTCCATATCTGTAAAATGGGGTTATTCATAGTCTTCACCATGTAAATAAGGCAGCATAGCGCCTGGTGCAAAGGCTCAATAAAGTGATGATGATGTTGTTTATGATTATCATCATCATCGTTAGGGTGTTAGCTGAACAGCTGTGATTTCATTTGTCTAGTGGAACAGCTGAAGAGCTTTTATTTTTCCATACAGTATCTCATTTCCAAGCTCCTTGCTGCTCATGTTGGTGAAAAAGTTAATTTTCTTATCCAAGCGCTCTTTATGGCCATTTTGTGCTGACTTTAGTCAGGATCAGGATGAGTTTTCTTAACTTTCTGATTCTTTGCTCAAAGAGTCTTTTTTGTTTTGTTTTGTTTTTAAACTATTCAATCCTTCCCTATCAGTCTTAGTGACAATTAAGGTTGATTATTATGAAATGGATATTGGTTTAATCAGTATTATCTCTAGATTATAAACTGCATCAATTTAAAATTAGCCAAGATTTTTCCTATATTAAAATCTATGAATATTCTTTTTAAAGTCACATTATTTGAACAGATACTAATTAAAAATTTTAAAGTAGCAATTTTGATTTTTAAAAATTCTCTCCTCAAAGTTTCAGTTTATGTGAACATTTAAAAAATCCAATATGGGCCGAGTGCGGTGGCTCATGCCTGTAATCCCAGCACTTTGGGAGGCTGAGGCAGGCGGATCACCTGAGGTCAGAAGTTCGAGACCAGCCTGGCCAACATGGTGAAACCCCGTCTCTACTAAAAATACAAAAGTTAGCTGGACATGGTTGTGGGTGCCTGTAATCCCAGCTACTCAGGAGGCTGAGGCAGGAGAATCGCTTGAACCCAGGAGACAGAGGTTGCAGTGAGCCAAGATTGTGCCACTGCATTCCAGTCTGGGTGACAGAGTGAGACTCTGTCTCAAAAAAAAAAAAATATATATATA
>NW_012099122.1:0-1076 GCF_000951045.1 Mandrillus leucophaeus
CTCCTCCTCCTCCTTCTCCTCCTCCTCCTTCTCCTCCTCCTCCTCCTTCTCCTCCTTCTCCTCCTACTCCTCTCCTCCTCCTCTGCCACCGCCGCCTTCTTCTTCTCCCTCCTCCTCCTCCTCCTCCTCCTCCTCCTCCTTCTTCTTCTTCTTCTTCAAGACAGGGTCTTACTTTGTCACACAGGCTGAAGCACAGGGCATGAGAGATGCTTGTAAACTGAATCCAAAACCTTTCTATGTCTGTCTTTCTTTTCTTTCTTTCTTTCTTTCTTTCTTTCTTTCTTTCTTTCTTTCTTTCTTTCTTTTCTTCTTTCTTTCTTTCTTTCTTTCCTTCCTTCCTTCCTTCCTTCTCTTTCTTTTCTCTCTCTCTTCTTCTTCTTCACAGGGTCTCACTTTGTCACACAGGCTGGAGCACAGTGGTGCAAACACAGCTTACTGCAGCCTCTAACTCCCAGACTCAATTGACCCTCCTGTCTTAGCCTCCCGAGTAGCTGGGAATACAGGTGCGCACCACACCATCATGCCCAGCTCATTTTAAAATTTTTTGTATAGGCAGGGTTTCGCCATGTTTCCAAGGCTGCTGGAATTCCTGGGCTCCAGTGATCCTCCCACCTCGGTCTCCCAAAGTGCTGGGATTACAGGCATGAGCCACTCAGTCCGGCCTCTATCCCCATTTCTCAGATGGGAAAACTGAGGTTGGGAGCGGAGCATGCTGGCCCAAGGTCACGCAGCCTAGGGTCCCTGGTGTCCTTGCCCCAGCCTGCCTGTCCTAAGCTGAGTCCAGCACCCCTGCCCAGCCAGTGAAACTCATCACGCTTTTCTCAGCTGTAACTACCCTCTTCTCCAAGTGAGGCTTCAGGGATGGGATCTGGGTGGGCTTAACTCTGGGCCTACTCCTTAGAGATGGGACCCCGCGAGCGCCCACCCACCTTGGAGATTCTCCTTCCTCATTTTACAGCCCGGGAAGCTCAGGCGCCAGAGGGTTAGACCAGCTCAAGGTCGCGAGCGCGAGCGCGGCCGGAGGAGAATCCAGGGGTCCAGCCGCCCAGCGGGGGCTTCTTGGGGGCGGGCGGAGC
>NW_012099123.1:0-1234 GCF_000951045.1 Mandrillus leucophaeus
GGATTACAGGCATGAGCCACTGTGCCCGGCCCTATTTTCTTTTCTTCTTTTTTGAGACAGAGTCTCACACTGTCGTCCAGGCTGGAATGCAGTGGCACGATCTCTGCTCATTGCAGCCTCCGCCTCCTGGGTTCAAGCAATTCTTCTGCCTCAGCCTCCTGAGTAGCTGGGACTACTGGCACGTGCCACCATGCCCAGCTAATTTTTGTATTTTTAGTAGAGACGGGGTTTCACCATATTGGTCCCACTGGTCTCAAACTCCTGACCTCGTGATCCACCTGCCTCTGCCTCCCAAAGTGCTGGGATCACAGGTGTGAGCCACTGCTCCCGGCCTCAGCTCCTCCTTTCTTAATTATGTCTTTTGATGATCAGAAGTTTTTAATTTTGATGACATCCAATTTAACAACTCTTACAATTGTTGCTTTCTGTGACCTAAGACACCTTTGCCTAACCCTCATGTCACACAGATATCCTCCTAGGTTTTCCTCTAAAAGCCTTTACGAGCCAGGCATGGTGGATTATGCCTGTAATCCCAGCACTTTGGGAGGCCAAGGTGGGGGGATCACGAGGTCAGGAGTTCAAGACTAGCCTGGCCAAGATGGTGAAACCCCGTCTCTACTAAAACTACAAAAATTAACTGGGCACGGTGGCGGGCACCTGTAATCCCAGCTACTTGGGAGGCTGAGGCAGGAGAATTGCTTGAACTTGGGTGACAGAGATTGCAATGAGCTGAGATCATGCCACTGCACTCCAGCCTGGGTAACAGAGTGAGAGTCCGTCTCAAAAAACAAAACAAAACAAAAACTTCACGGTTTTAACTTTGATATTTAGGTCTATGGTCTTTTTTTTTTTCTTCTTCTTTTTTTTTTTTTCCTGAGACAGAGTCTTGTTCTATCACCCAGGTTGGAGTGCAGTGGCACAATCTCAGCTCACTGCAACCTCCTCCTCCTAGGTTCAAGCAATATCAGTGCCTTAGCCTCCTAAGTAGCTGGGATTATAGGCATATGCCACCATGCCTGGCTAATTTTTATATTTTTAGTAGAGATAGGTTTTGCCATGTTGGCCAGGCTGTTCTTGAACTCCTGGCCTCAAGAGATCCGCCCATGTAGACCTCCTAAAGTGCTGGGATTACAGGTGTAAGTCACCATGCCTGGCCTATGGTCCATTTTGAATTAATATTTTTTGTATGATAGAAGTAGGACTCAAGGTCCACTTTTGGCCATACAGATACACA
>NW_012099124.1:0-1050 GCF_000951045.1 Mandrillus leucophaeus
TTGCACTGGGCTTTCCTACAAGTATTGTAAGATTCCAGGCAAAGAGGTAAGCAAATCACATTATGAACCCCTCCCACTCCCTACCCCTATCTCATTTTTTTTTTTTTTTTTTTCCTCGCTCTGTCACCCAGGCTGGAGTGCAGTGGCCGGATCTCGGCTCACTGCAAGCTTCGCCTCCCGAGTTTACGCCATTCTCCTGCCTCAGCCTCCGGAGTAGCTGGGACTACAGGCGCCCGCCACCTCGACCAGCTAGTTTTTTGTATTTTTTAGCAGAGGCAGGGTTTCACCGTGTTAGCCAGGATGGTCTCGATCTCCTGACCTCGTGATCCGCCCGTCTCGGCCTCCCAAAGTGCTGGGATTACAGGCTTGAGCTGCCGCGCCCGGCAAGAGACAAGTATTTTTCAACGTTCAGTTTGACATTCAAAGTTTTATTCCGTAATGCTGGGGACATACAAAATACTGAGGTGCAGTAATGAAAATTGCAATAACAGGACCTGAACTTCATTATAATCTGCTAATTAATATAGCAATACACAATAACAACAGGTCAGCACACACAGGATCATAATCAAGTTGAGGCCTGTGTTGAACAGCCAAGAATGCCTCAAACACCAGGGAAAGAAAAATGCCAAGCACTGTATTAAAATATCTCCCCTAGACACAGTTTGCTTTCCAAAAAAAAAGTTGGCAGTCAGCTTTGCACGCCAGCATTTCAGCATTTTTTCCCCTTCTCTACATTTATGGCAATCCCAAACTAAACCAGATTTAGGAAAGCCTTGTCATCAAAGAGGGAAGAATGGTAAAAGGAAATCTCTTATTTGTTTTATCCATGCAAATTAGGTGGTATTTAGAACAGTCTTCTGTACCAGAAGAGCCAGTATTATATTCGACAGAAGTAGGGCGGTTGTCATCCATGAAGTCAAATAAAAATTGCTTCATTTTTTCATTTTCAAAGTCACAGACCTTTGATACTTTTTTCTGTCCCTTTTTCTCAGAATCCAGCAGAAGTTTTTTTCATAGACGTTCTAACATAAAAATTTAAAATTGATA
>NW_012099125.1:0-1103 GCF_000951045.1 Mandrillus leucophaeus
AAAAAAAAAAAAAAAAAAAAAAAAAAAAAAAAAAAAAGGGCAGGGTTTGCAATCCTGGTCTCTGATAAAACAGACTTTACACCAACAAAGATCAAAAGAGACAAAGAAGGACATTACATAATGGTAAAGGACATTACATAATGGTAAAATACAATTCAACAAGAAGAACTAACTATCCTAAATATATATGCACCCAGTCAGATTGATAAAGCAAGTTCTTAGAGACCTACAAAGAGACTTAAACTCCCACACAATAATCATGGGAGACTTTAACATCCCACTGTTAATATTAGATTGATGAGACAGAAGGTTAACAAGGATATCCAGGACTTGAACTCAGCTCTGCACCAAGCAGACCTAGTAGATATCTACAGAATTCTCCATCCCAAATCAACAGAATATACATTCTTCTCAGCACCACATCACACTTATTCTAAAACTGACCACATAATTGGAAGTAAAACACTCCTCAGCAAATGTAAAAAAAACCCAGAAATCACAATAAACTGTCTCTCAGACCACAGTGCAATCAAATTAGAACTCAGGGTTAAGAAACTCACTCAAGACTGCATGGAAACTGAACAACCTGCTCCTGAATGATTACTGGGTAAATAACAAAATGAAGGCCGAAATAAAGATGTTCTTTGAAACCAGTGAGAACAAAGACACAAAGTACCAGAATCTCTGGGACACATTAAAAGCAGTGCGTAGAAGGAAATTTATAGCACTAAATGCCCACAAGAGAAAGCAGGAGAGATTTAAAATCAACACCCTAACATCACAATTAAAAGAACTAGAGAAGCAAGAGCAAACAAATTCAAAAGCTAGCAGAAGATAAGAAATGACTAAGATCAGAGCAGAATGAAAGGAGATAGAGACATGAAAAACCCTTCAAAAATCAATGAATCCAGGAGCTGGTTTTTTGAAATGATTGACAAAATAGACCACTAGCAAGACTAATAAGAAAAGGGAGAAGAATCAAAGAGATATAAAAAATGATAAAGAGGATATCACCACTGATCCCACAGAAATACAAACTACCATCAGAGAATACTATAAATACCTCTATGCAAATAAACTAGAAAATCTAGAAGAAATGGATA
>NW_012099126.1:0-1442 GCF_000951045.1 Mandrillus leucophaeus
AATCTGAGGACATTGTGTGAGTACTTATATTCTGAGAGAAAACAGATTTCCCAAATTTGTAATTGGTGAAATTCAAAGTAGAGTTCTGTTTATTTATAATGTTATTGGCCCACTAACATGAAGATTGGAGTTCTTCTAGGAGATAACATGTACTTTAATTGGGATTCATTCGTGTTCCCTGTCATCAAGCCTCTTGCAAATGTTCATCTGTAAAAATCATTCTTCATGCTAGAAGCCATACAGAATCAGGCAGTGGGCTAGATTTGGCCCATGGGTCATAGTTTGCCAACCCCTGTCCTAAAGATGGTAGGCTTCTTTTTTTTTTTTTTTTTGAGACAGAGTTTTGCTCTTGTTGCCCAGGCTGGAGTGCAATGGCATGATAGCTCACTGCAACCTCCACCTCCCAGGTTCAAGCGATTCTCCTGCTTTAGCCTCCCAAATAGCTGAGATTAGAGGCGCCTGCCACCACACCCAGCTAATTTTTTTGTATTTTTAGTAGAGATGAGTGTCACCATGGTTGCCAGGCTGGTTTGGAACTCCTGACCTCAGGTGATCCACCCACCTTGGCTTCCCAAAGTGCTGGAATTACAGGCATGAGCCACCGTGTCCAGCCCAAGATGGTAGTTTAAAAAAGGGTTCTTCCTTTGGTTTAAGTAGCCTCATAGGTCTTGAGCTATTAAGACTCCACTAGAAGCCAGTTATTGGCTGGACTTAGTAGTCTGTTCAGAGAAAAAAAAAATCATAGGATTGTCACATATATTTCTCTGATGTTTAAAAAAAGTTTTTTGATCTGATGATTAATGATTTGTCTACCATCTACTGCATATGCAGTGGGAACGTGTCTAGTTTTTACCCAGAGCTTGAACTTCCTGCTGTAGTCCCAGCTACACACAGGTACGACCTTGGTGCCCTGTGGCAGGAGCAGGCTCTTCCCTCTGGCTGTTGGCGCCAGCTCAGGTGTGAGAAGAGCTGACTGTTAGGAAAGGGCCAGGTTCTTCCCAACAGGCCACCCTCCAGAAAGCCCTGCCCAGATTTCTGTGGATGGTCTTTGGAGTCCTCTGCACGGACTGGTGCCCTTTGGTTCTGAAAGTACATACATTGGGCCAGGAAAGAACCATGGTTTCTTCATCCTCAGTCAGCCCTCCCAAGGGAGGAGAGGAGAGGTTCCAAAATTATTTCAGACTAGACATGGTGGCCCACACCTGTAATCCTAACACTGGGAGACCAAGGTGGGAGGATCACTTGAGCCCAGGAGTTTGAGACCAGCCTGAGCAACATAGCGAGACCCCTGTCGCTATAAAAAGTTAAGAAATTAGCCGGTGTAGGCGAGCACGGTGGCTCACGCCTGTAATCCCAGCACATTGGGAGGCCGAGGTGGACGGATCACGAGGTTAAAGATCGAGACCATCGTGGCTAACATGGTGAAACCCTGTCTCTACTAA
>NW_012099127.1:0-1070 GCF_000951045.1 Mandrillus leucophaeus
GTCACCCAGGCTGGAGTGCAATGGCGTAATCTCGGCTCACTGCAACCTCCACTTCCCGAGTTCAAGTGATTCTTCTGCCCCAGCCTCCTGAGTAGGTGGGTATTACAGGCGCCCGTCACCATGCCTAGCAATTTTTTTTTGTATTTTTAGTAGAGACGGGGTTTCACCATGTTAGCCAGGATGGTCTCGATTTCCTGACCTTGTGATCCGCCCGCCTCGGCCTCCCAAAGTGCTGGGATTGCAGGTGTGAGCCACCGTGCCCGGCCCTAATATGTAGTCTTATCCTCAGTGCAGTGTTCTATTATGTCAACAGACTCAAGTTTATTGTGCTTTTTTGATTTTTATGTCATTACTGATTTATCATGTGCTTGTTTTATCAACTATTGAAAGGTGTGTTAAATCCACCTTATTAATGTTGATTTGTCTATATTCTCCTCTTAATTCTGTCCATTTTTGCCTTATATATTTTGAAACTATATTATTCAGTGCATATATATTTAGAATTGTTATATCTTCTTATGAATTGGACTCTATCATTAGAAAATGCCCCTTTCTATCTCGTTATTCTTCTTGCCTTAAGAGCTATTCTCTCTCATAATAACAGAGCAACACCAGCTTGAGTGCAATGATGTGATCTCAGCTCACTGCAGCCTCTGCCCCTGGGTTCAAGTGATTCTCACACCTCAGCCTCCCGAGTAGCTGGGATTACAGGCAGGCATCACCACATCCAGCTAATTTTTGTATTTTTAGTAGAGATGGGGTTTCACCATGTTGGCCAGGCTGGTCTCCAACTCCCTATCTCAGGTGATCTCCCCACCTTGGCCTCCTAAGATGCTGGGATTACAGGTGTGAGTATCACACCCAGCTCCAGCTTTCCTTTAATTATTGTTTGCACACTATATTTTTCCAACTTTTACTTTCAGCATTTCAGTGTCTTATACTTAAGATATTTTTTATATGCAGCATATAGCTGTCTTTTTTTTTTTTTTAACTTTTCTTTTTAGATTGGAGTCTTACTATGTTGGCCAGGCTGGTCTTGAACTCCTGACCTCGTGATCCACCTGCCTCAG
>NW_012099128.1:0-1089 GCF_000951045.1 Mandrillus leucophaeus
CATTAATGAATCACTGCTACACACTTATTAGAATGGATAAAATGACAAAACACTGACAACACCAAATGCTAGTGAGGATGTGCAGCAACAGGAACATTTATTCATTGCTGATGGAAATGCACAATGACACAGCCACTTTAAAAGATAGCAGTCACGCTCCTTGCTATTTACCCCTGTCTCTTATACACATCTAGATGTGTATAAGAGACAGCCTCAATACGGGGTAAGGATGTGCAGCAACAGGAACTTTTATTCATTGCTGATGGAAATGCACAATGACACAGCCACTTTAAAAGATAGTTTGGCAGTTTCTTCCAAAGTTTAACTTAATCTTACCATAAGATCCAACAATTGCACCCCTAGATATTTATTCAACTGATTTGAAAACTTATGGTCACACAAAAATCTGCCTGCAAATATGGCAACTTTATTCCTAAGTACCAAAACCCAGAAGTAACTAAGATGTCCTTCAATTGGTGAACGGACAGAAAAACAAACTACTGTATATCTGTACAACAGAATATTATAGATTCAGCAGTAAAAAGGAGTGAGCTATCAAGATATAAAAAGACATGGGGAAACCCTAAATATATGGCTAAGTGAAGACAGTCAGTTTGAAAAGGTTACATATTTAAGATTCCAATTGTACAACATTCTTTAAAAGGCAAAACCTTAGAGACAGTAAAAAGACCATTGGTTTTCAGGAGTTTGGGGAAAGGAGGAAAGGACTGAATAGATAAAGGAGAGGGGATTTTTACAGCGTGAAACTATTCTGTATGATGCCAGATACTCTTTTTTTTTTTTTTTTTTGAGACGGAGTCTCTCTCTGTGGCCCAGGCTGGAGTGCAGTGGCGCGATCTGGGCTCACTGCAAGCTCTGCCACCCGGGTTCATGCCATTCTCCTGCCTCAGCCTCCCGAGTAGCTGGGACTACAGGCGCCTGCCACCTCGCCCGGCTAGTTTTTTGTATATTTTAGTAGAGACGGGATTTCACCGTGTTAGCCAGGATGGTCTTGATCTCCTGACCTCGTGATCCGCCCGTCTCGGCCTCCCAAAGTGCTGGGATTACAGGCTTGAGCCACTGCGCCCG
>NW_012099129.1:0-1623 GCF_000951045.1 Mandrillus leucophaeus
CTCTAAGCGAGATAGAGGGATTTGGTAGTTAAACACGAACATCCAACCTCTGTAAATGAAATAGAGTTCTGTAAAGGAAAGGACATTTAGTAACTTCTCATTTTCATTTTAATTAGGATTTGTATTACTCTCCTTCAGGAAAGCAGGCCAAAGAGACTGAATGAGCATTGGAAACATTATCCTCACCAACACTGACCAATCACCTGAAGAGCACTACAAGTGAAGAACACCTGGGGCCAGCTACTTAGCAATTTCAAATGTACAGAACCTGTGCTCTGGCCTATCTTTTAACATCAAAACAGCTGGAAAAAAAAAAAATTGAATAGTTAGATTGCGATTTCCTGAAATAGAAGCTGCAATATCTTTGGTTTTTTTGTTATGATATTAGTTAATGAAAAACACAATTTAGCAAAGTATGTCCTCAAGTTCGTCTTTTAAATAAACTCAGACTTCTGTAGTCCCCATTTGTCTCTACAGGCTCAGAGGCCCATTTCCTCCTCGCCCCTTACCTTCCTTTTAATCTCTTTTTCTTTTCCAGTCCTTTTCCCGTCTTTAGTTCTTCTGTCTCTCCTCTTCATTTTTTCCACTCTTTTAACAGTATCTTAGTTCACCATTTTTATACACAAAAATCAACTTCCTGATTATGATTTTTAATATATTCAACCAAAAGAATAAGCACTTGCCATGGTTTTCAAGAGTCAGGAAAAGGAAACAAAAAGAGGAGGAAAAGGAAGAATAAAGAAAGAAGAGGAGGAATGAGAAAAAGAGAAAAAGATTAGAAAACAGGCGGTTCTATCTGTACTTGCTCGAAACTTGAGAAGAAAAATTAGGTTACAGAGAGTTGGGGGTCCGGGGGGTAAGAGCTATAGAAAGCTGTTTTCCTTCATTTTCTCTGCCTCCTGGAGCACTGGCCTCCTCTATCATGTGTTAGGAATTTCTAATCTTACCACAGCCAGATGACTCATGCCCACTGACTGAGTCTGTAGACTTCTACAAAACACCTGAAAAGATAAATTTTAATTGAGAAAACAATCTCTCACTCCAGGGTATGCTTTCAAGATAGGTAGGGGGATTTTCAGCATTTATTTCCATTTTGTTCACTGAAGACTCATAGACCTTAATCTTAATTTCAAACATAGTTGTGTCTGACGGCCAGAGACTATTTTCAAATCAAGCGATAAACTGGCATGGACTAAGACTTGTTTCTGCCTAGGAATAAAGTCTGAAATGAGTCAAAGTTGTCCTGATTTGGGACACAAAGCATGAGGTTACTGTTGGGGGACACCTTGTCTCCTTGCAGAAGCTAGCTCATCAAACTGGCCTTCCCCTCACTCACTTCACTAACTGCAGGTTGCCCTTTGGGGATGTGTTGTTTATCTCCCTCAGGACTAAAGTGACTTTTGAACTAAAGTATCTGAGTGCAAGTCACTAAATTAAAAAAAAAAAAATGAGAAATGTGGGGTCCACAGCATCCCATTCAAAGTGTGTTAACTAAACCCATAGTAATAATAATATACCAGCATGCCTCTTCTTTTTCGTATAAAAACAAATAGAGAAAAAGAATCAAGGAAGTATTTTCTGAATGTATACATAGAAGCCTGGACATAGAAGTAAACCATGCAC
>NW_012099130.1:0-1232 GCF_000951045.1 Mandrillus leucophaeus
TTATTTATTTATTTATTTATTTATTTATTTTTGAGATGGAGTCTCACTCTGTTGTCCAGGCTGCAGCGCAGTGGCACGATCTTGGCTCACTGCAACCTCCGCCTCCTGGGCTCAGGCAATTCTCCTGCCTCAGCCTCCCGAGTAGCTGGGACTACAGCACCTGCCACCACACCCAGGTAATTTTTTTTGTATTTTTAATAGAGACAGGGTTTCACTGTGTTAGCTGGGATGGTCTCGATCTCCTGACCTCGTGATCCGCCCGCCTCGGCCTTCCATTTAAAGTGTGACAGACTGTATTTTCCAAAGATGGCCACAACATCTCCTCTGCTCCATAAGCTCTCTTCCCATCAAAGCGTGAGACCTATGTCCTTTGCCTAGAATATGAGTGAGCCTGTGATTTGCGTATAACCAATATAATACAACAAAAGGAATGAGATATGACCTCAGAGATAGATTGCAAAAGGTGACTCAACTTCCTTCTTTTTTGGGGGCTGAGGAACATTTGCTTCTGGAGGGCTGAGACTCTATGTAAACAATGTGATCATCCTGGGGCCACTATGCTATTAAGAAGTCCAGGCAACAGGGAGAGACCACGTGTAGGTGCTTCAGTCCAAGTAGACAGATAGCACAAACTGCCAGACATGACTAAAGATGCTTCCAGACAACTCCAGTCCGTAGTTGTTGAACCCCCAACCTTTGCATCTTCCAGCTAAGGCCCTAGTCATCATGAAGCAGAGACAAGGTGTCCTTTTTGTGATCTTTTTGAATATCTGACCCTCTGAGTCCATGCCTGTAATGAAATTGTTGTTTTATGCCACTAAGTCTCAGCATAGTTTTTATTTGCTTGTTTGTTTGTTTGTTTATTGAGACAGAGTCTCACTCTGTCACCCAGGCTAGAGTGCAGTGGTGTGATCTCAGCTCACTGCAAACTCTGCCGCCCGGGTTCAAGCAATTCTCCTGCCTCAGCCTCCCAAGTAGCTGGGATTACAGGTGCCTGCCACAACACCCAACTAATTTTTTTTTTTTGCATTTTTAGTAGAGATGGGGTTTTGCCATGTTGGCCCAGCTGGTCTTGAACTCCTGACCTCAGGTGATCCACCCGCCTTGGCCTCCCAAAGTGTTGGGATTATAGATGTAAGCCACCAAGCCTGGCCTCAACATAGTTTTTAAAGTGGCAGTAGGAACTGAATCAAGGGTCTTTTGAGGACTGAAGAAAATAATGTACTTTGTGT
>NW_012099131.1:0-1445 GCF_000951045.1 Mandrillus leucophaeus
AAAAAAAAAAAAAAAAAAGACAGGACATATAATTCTGTATCTCTTTGCTCACTAAGAACCAGTCTCTAAAGGCTTCAGACTTTATTGTGAACATTAAATGCAATTATGCTGCAGAACTCTAGCATGGCCAGGCAAAAGGGCGGTCCAGGTGAGAAAATGCCAAACTAGGCACATTTACACTATTTATAACAGTCATTTAACTGTCTTTGATGCTCTTGAGGTATCATTTTAAAATGTGACGAAAGGGGAAAAGCTCAAAGAATGGAAATTCAACATAGGATCATAGTGCCAACATTCAATAAGACATACAAAACAATTACATTAGAGCCATTCGCAGCATCTAACAGCACAGAGAGGTAAATGCTGCTGCTATAAACTGACTTAACTCTGGGCTGCCTTGCACATCCACAAGACGTGTTTATCTCGTGGTCTTATTTTAAAGTAGATTTACAGAACAATCAATAAACTGCTTATCTTACCTAAAATGAGAACAAACTGAAAACAATCTGAATGTGAAACTGACCATATTAAATTCATCATTCCAATCCAGAATGGACAATTTAATATGGCGTGTTAACTCAATCAAATACCACATCCAGGTACACAAAGGTAGTTAACATGAGGCCTATATGGAAACAACAAAAGCTGCTTTTGCACTCCTAAGTAGTGCTAGAAGGCAGACTAAACAATGACAGGCATAGATTGTATGTATAGTAAAAAAAAAAAAAAAAAAAAAAAAAATGTTAGTATACGAACAAATTCAGTAAAGATGCATGTAAACGGGGATTTGGGGCAGTTTACTTTGCAGCTTTCTTTAATAGTACATAAACAAAGTGACGGAAAAGGAAATAAAATGGCTTTTAAATAAAAGGTGGCTCAACCATACTCTTAATTAGAGAAATGGGAAAGAAAAATGTTCTGCCAACACCATTTCCAGCCCTGGCATTATCAGAGACCCAGCAGTCGGATCCCGTGGCTGTGAGCACAGCTGCAGCGCAGCAAGCCCTCTCCCATGCTGCTGCAGAACATGCGGCTCACGCCCGTGCCAGGCGACTTGATGGTCCCTGTCCAACTTACAAATGCGCTGCACTTTGACCCAGCAATTCCACTTCCAGGAATATTTCCAAAATATATACTCATACGGGAAGAAAACAACCAACGCCAAGGTTGTTGACTGTGGCATTATTAGTGGTAGCAAAAGACTGGAAACCATCTCAACGCCTGGCTGTTGGCAGGCTGCTTAAATGAATTCTGATGCAATCAGATGAGGAAATGTCAGGAGCTCTTAACAAGCAGAGGGCAGCCCCACGCGGACCAATGAGAGCAATCTCTGAGACGTCAAGTGAATGCTGCATAGGACAGGCTACCATTTCACATTAAGGAAGAAAGGAAGGAGGAGAAGAGAATGAAAAGGAAAAAAGTATATGCGCACGTATCTGCTTGTG